>NC_132882.1:28737439-28904939 GCF_030463535.1 Salminus brasiliensis
TGACAAATTTGGAAACTAAACATCTATAGGCTCAGGCAGCATCGTTCTTAAGAGAAAGATTTAGTGATTTCAGCTCAAACTTTCTGATGCATTCTGACACTAAAACACAGTGGAAAACGCTGTAGAATTATTTCATTCATTATGCAAACGATGCAAATTCAAATCATGTCCAGAAATCTATTTTTGAGACCCCACAACTACTATACACATGAGGCCAGTCCCAAAACTTGTGCTCTACCAGTTCTATAATGGTGTGCCGTGCTTGGGCCCCAGTGATCGCCATTTGGAATGTAATTTGAAGACGGTTATTGAACAGTGTTAATGACCCATAGAAATCAAAGTGTTTTCCATCAGTTTCACATGAAATCTAAATATTTAGTGACTGTTCCTCACTGTTTCCCCAACAGATCGTAAATACACAGGTTTATCTAGGCAGTGATATCTATAAAAATATGCTACAGTATAATTTTGACAAGGAAGCACAAACCATCAAATTTATATTTATTTCACAGATCCAACACCCCCCGAACCATCCCCTCCTCAACACAGTGGATATTTTACAAGCATGGACTGGCTAAAGCAACACATTTTCTCCTTACCGTGTCCTCTGACGTCAAACTTTGCTGTCAAAGCCGCTGCTGCCGTCTCTCCCTCATCACTGAACAAGCTTGAATCAAGTTTAGCCTGAATTTCATCTCACTGCTGAATGCAATTTCACATCAAATTTTCTGACATGTAAATATTAAATGGCAAGTATTTATATTGCCATTTCACATTAAACAATATATAAAAATATAAGAAATGTTTAAATACCCTACATAAAACTGTTCAGAACTCATTGCACTTTATTTTTTTAGATAGAAAATGGGATTGTCATATACAGATAGACCAATCACCTTGGGTGCAGTCATTGATGTTTGCTAGCTCTGCTGTATTCTGATACTCTGTACGGTACTGAGTGATGTACTCCTAATGTGCATAAGGTAAGTAGAGTTAAAAGCATTTGCTTCCGCAAGAAGCTTGTTAATTGTATGTATTTTACAGAAGCTTTGGCCGAGTTTGAGTCAGATATGGTAGAAACAAAAACCAATAACATGAAAACATGCTTCTTATTGGAACACACTGGTCGTCCAGCATTGGAATACAGGCTATATGGCTTGAATAAACAATGAGAAAGACTACAGCTGCAGTAAAACTGCATTCCACACTCTAATGGTTCAACTTTGGCAGTTAATCAGTTAAATCTCATGAGGGCCAATCCGTCCCCGTTGTCCGCTCTGTGTGTACGGAAGCAACATTATTGATGTTTTGGTCATTGCACACATTGCAGTCTTTTCCTACATTACAGATGTTGCTGTCTGCTCATAGACTTGTCTATACCTCAGACTATTTTACGAGATGAAGTGCTGCACTGTTAGAATAGGAATCCCTCTACTCAGTATCAGAGATTATTTAAATAGTGGTAAAAATAGTAGTTAAATAGTACTAAGAATCTTTAGCTACCAATGCATCTTTTCTGCGATCACTGTGTACTGCAATCAATATTGTGTATTGTGAAAATGTCTTTAAATATCAGGATATGATATTTTTACCATATCGCCCAGCCCTAGCATAGATCACCTCTTCTTGTACTGTGGGTAATCAAATATTTCAGTTTTTGTTTTTATTTTTTGTTTTTTTTTGCTATTTTGGCAAATAGCAAAAATATATATATGAAAAAAATAATACTAGCATTACCATTACAACAAATACTAGCCTATACTACTGCCACTTTCCCATCAAGGCACATCATAGACTGAAAATGTGTCATGTATTTACTCATTAAACCACTTCTTCTTTAATAAAAGCTCTCAACCTAGCAGGACACACCTACCTTTACGCAATCTGGTGCTAGAGGAACATGTGACTGGGAACTTACCAATTAAGTTTATTTGTAAGCCTATTCTCGTAAAGCAGATATTCTTTCTTTCTTACAGGCAGTACTGATGAATTACTGCTCTGACTAACTCAGGATCACCTGACTTCAGCGTACTCTGGACAACTGCTCTATAAACAAGGAAAAAATGAGACACAAATACAACACACGACTAAAATGTATAGTATTATGGACTGAAAACACGTTACTGAAAAGAAAGAAAAAGCTGGAATCAAAATATTCCAAAACTACTCTGTAACACTCCTTTTACTATTGTAAAGCACAGTAAGACACACTCAATGAGTGAAAACGGTTGTTAAGACTGCTTCTAATTATCAGCTTTAGAGAGATGTTTAAATCTGACTGACGTTTTAAAATAGAAAAGCAGAAAAGGGGACACTAAAAGCTATAAAAGCTAAGCTAAAAATATCTGGATATTGTTCATTTTACTGTATTTGTAACTCTACACTCTTAAAGCTGCTACAAAAGGTTATATGAGAAATGTCATAGAAGAAGCACTCTTGGTTCCCAGTAGACCTCTGATCCGGTTTGCAGCTGGTCGCTTTATATGACTAGTATCTGGATTGAATCCGGATAAGATTTTCAGCCACACGCGTATACACTTGGTAAATCAAATGTGTCTCTGGTTAGTCAGACATCAAACCTGATTGAATATGGAAAGTCCTTCATTGTGTTGTAATTATTACTGGTGTTCTAGTTGTAATGGGAGGGGCTTTGGTTTGTGAAATGCATCTTGGAGAGACTGAGGAGTTTACACTGCTGTAACGTGGCTCAAATACGCCTCAGACCAGCTCCTGAAGAGGTTTGAGTATTAGGTTGAGGTTGATCGTATTAGTATCTTGTTTAAATGATCTTATGGGGGTGTGTTGAAGCTTGGCCTTCTCCAGATACTCAAGATGCATGAAGTTACCAGGTGTAAATGTTCAAATCAGCAAAAGAACGATTCTACGGGGACCAAATGTGGCACCTTCATTTTTGTAGCATCTTTCATTTTAAGAGTTCTAGGAAACACTGCACTTCAGTAAGTGAGCACCTCATCTGTGTAAGCTGTTCATTGTGCTGGTAGCCCTCAAAGATCTGAATATTTTTTTTCACTTGCAGCTTCAACACTGACGACACAAGCAGGCTAGTGTTTCCCAGTCCTAGACCTGAAATGACCCAGCACTGTTGTCTCTGCTGTAACATCCCAGCTCAGATCAGTTAGAACATGTAAAACAGTAAAAGGCACAACACACCGACTGGGGCTGTATAATGCTTCCACATCAGACCTGAGAAAACTACATAACTACATTGATAGAACTGCTCATCCAAGGCATGCTAGTCTACGTTAGACAAAACCTTAGACCCCGTTTACACCTGGACACTTCATGGGACTAGTATCTGGATTTTAGCCACATTTTAGTATGTACACTTGGTAGTCAAAGGGCTCTCCCATCCGATCGATGGGTGGGACGAGATATGCAGATTCGCTCGTTGCACAGTATTTACTGAGGTTTTGGTCGCTGAATGCATCTAGGAGAGATGGAGGTGTTTACACAGCTATAACATGAGGTTCAAAGGTGTCTCAGACCACCTTCTGACGTGGATTAAGAGATCAGATGAGAGACTAGTTTCAAATACGTCTTGGGTGTGTTTACGCTTGCATTTATGTGGCTTGGCTTTAACCAGATTTAATCCTGATACTCAAGATGGTCCCCAAGATGGTAAACAAGGTCTTTTTGTAGTTAACCTCAAAGCTCAACAGCTCAAAACTCAACACCAAGTACGACTTGGTCATACGCCTGGGAAACATGAACGCATTTCTCCTTATTGTGACAAATTACGACTAACTGCATGATTCATTCCTGTATAGCTGGGTTCAGTGAAGTGCAGTGAGTAAAATGCTGAATGCACTTTATGTAGTCAGTCTTCAGCCCTATTCGAAAGGGTTTCGTTTAAAAGGAGAAGGTATAATAATTTCACAGGATGTCTGCAATGTCAATGACAGAGATGGGAGTGTATCCTCATTTTACACCTCACAATGTCTCACCAAAAACAATCCATGTGACAGTTTAGTACCATAATACCTTTTTAGGACATGAGTGTAGGGGACTAAACTCTCACTACAGCTGCCAAAACATTTGGCTCCTTTCCTAAATTCACTGGTAAATGGTTTTTCCCCCATTTGCCACAGACTTGTACAACCTGCTTGGTCTGTGCCCAATGCTGCCTCTACCTACTTTCAGTTTGCCACACATACGAGACAACTTCATACCTGCTAATAATCAACATAGTTGCCACAGACTTCACGTAACCTGGTGTTGCTTTTACAGAAGGTAAAAGGGAAAGTGCAGTTCATAAAAATGAATGACATTGCAGATTCGGAAGGGAATAAAATCACGGTGATACACCAGTAATAAAATTACCCACCCTAACTCCCTGTGTAAACCTAATCCCACTCATATGAGGCTGTAATTATCATTTTAAATGTGCCATTCGCTGATCTTTTTTTTTCCCCATTCCAACTTTACAGGCAGATGTGCAGTAAAACACTTGACAGCAAGAGAAAAATCCCGATTGGATATCAGAGGGGACAACAAACATCCAGTCCTAAAACTAATCTAGCATGAAAAAAGGACTGTCTGCACTACTGGGAAGTAAATCACAGCACAACATAACATTCATGACAAGCTTGGGATCAGTGCATGGTATATAAATATATTAATATGGTAAAAAAAATTATTTTAGCTTTTTTTTTTTTGTTACCGGAAAAGAAAAAGAGGCATCTCATCATCTCTACCTGTCTGGAAGACAATGATAAATAAGAGAAGCTACTGATCCTGGACCAGGGGGTTTCTCAGATAAGCCCAAAGTTGCGAATTGCCCAGTAGGATTGTGCCTCAGCTCTTTTGCTATTTGGACAGGCTTGACTTTGGGCTTAAAGTATCTGAGTGAACTATCCAAAGTCTGTTAAAACTGTGAAATGTGTGTGCATGTATTTAATTAATACATATTATATACACATTATTAAACAAATGCCTGTTAGATGCGAGAAGTTATCAGACAGCTTTTCTACATTTCTACAAGTCATTTAGCAGATGCTCTTAATCAGAGAGACTTCCAAGAGAGCGGTTCACGGTTCACTTTTAGAAAACATCCTTAGCTAGTTTGTATAGACTAGGATCCAAAAGATACCTCTAAGCTTAAATACTAGGATACTACTACACACAAAAGTCAGTATGGAGACCACAACACTCGACACGGCACGTCAACAAAGTACTCTGAGAAGAGCTGGGTCTTCAGTCTGCGTTTGAAGACAGCGAGTGATTCTGCCATTCGGACACCCAGGGAAAGTTCGTTCCACTTTACTGTGCTGGTCCTGTGTGATCCTAGCTAAACACCTGCCACTGGCAGTCTGAACCGACTGAACCAGGTAGACTGTAACGTTAGATGCCCACAACATGAACTACTAAGAATCTCACGGTTAAGTTATATCATAATAGCTTATTCTACACTGATCAGCCACTTCATTAAAACCATGTCCTTGTTTCTACACCCTCAGGACTAGAGACTGACCAACACAAACTGAGCAGCAACAGATGAGCTTCTGTCTCTGACTTCTGTCTCTACATCTTGGACCAACTAGGTAGGTGGTGTCTAATAGAGTGGAGAGTGAGTGGACACCGTGTTTAAACACTCCAGCAGCACTGCTGTGTCTGATCCACTCGTACCAGCGCAACACACACCACTAACACACCTCCACCACGTCAGTGTCACTGCAGTGCTGAGAATGACCCACCACCCAACTAATTCCTGCTCTGTGGTGGTCCTGTGGGGTCCTGACAACTGAAGAACAGGGTGAAAGGAGGCTAATAAAGTATGCAGAGAAACAGATGGACTACAGTCTGTAATTATAGACCTGCACAGTGCTCCTTATGGTAAGTGGAGCTGGTAGAGGCGCAAAGGAAGCGAGTGCAGAAACAATGAGGTGGTTTTAATGAAGTGATCGGTCGGTGTAACTGTTCTCCTGGGTGTCCTCATAACTGATACTCCAGGCTGAACTTCAGGCAAGTCGGTTGTACTGAAGAACAGGCTTTGCTAATGCAGCTCAACTACTTGTCCAACAAGTTGGTTAAGTGATATGCCCGGGCAGATCTTCAGTTTACCCCACAAAAGCTTCCCAAAGTACCCTATAAATGACACACTGTTCCGAAACAAGCAAAAATACATGAACAGCCCTCCAGGTTTATGATATTATAGAGGTAGCTAGCGGACTGTTCCCTCGGGTCTGCTGATCTTGCTAGCGTTAGCCAGCTCCACGAAACCGAGCTGGTTTCAGTCCTTAGGGAAGTCACTGAGCCGTTAGCCAGTTAGCTATCTAGCGAAACTCACTGACTGTGTTTGGATGACAGTCGCTTTTCTGGGATTACTAAGATGAATCTTAATAATCCGTAAGAAGAACAATAATAATAATAATTCGTGGATATAGGTGTTATTTATTCATCAGGGCTGGTTAGCCAACACTCTGAAGGGAGGTAGTAGCACTAGCTAGCTATAGTAAACTACATTAGCATGGCGTGCGGCTATACTCGCTTAAAAAACAGGAATTCGCGTTGTTTTAACTGTTTCTGCTGATCTCATTATTTGGTGGTCATTTCGTTTAGGCGCCAGGATGTAGTTTACTCACATTACTTTGACACGACTGAAGTAAACAAGTCTAACCCAGTAGCCAAAGTTATAAGCCAACGGTGGCGATCCAAGTCCAGAAAAGTAAAACTCCGCCCCGGGGTTTTGCTCCGACTTCCTTGCCGACCCAGCTGCTGCAGCAGAGCCGTCCCCGCAGTCGGAGCAAAATCCTGTGCCGGACTTTGACTCTCTGGACCTGGATCGGTCGGCTAGAATAAACTTACCCAGCACCGCAGCGGGATTAGCCCGGGCAGAAACCGCACAGGGATCGGAGTCTCTCTCAGTATTCACAGTCAACTTTAAAATCCAAAAACAGCGCTCTCGATTAGTCCGT
This sequence comes from Salminus brasiliensis, assembly GCF_030463535.1. NCBI lineage: Eukaryota > Metazoa > Chordata > Actinopteri > Characiformes > Bryconidae > Salminus > Salminus brasiliensis. Next base: position 28,744,375 of record NC_132882.1, read on the forward strand.
GTCCTTCTTCTGTGCTCGTCCAACTTCTCTGACACTTTTCCGAACAGCCAGGGTTAACTTCCAGTCCGCCGTGAGCAGCAGCAGCAATATGGCTGAGTGTGCGGTCTAGGGGAAGGGAAGGGAATGTAGGCGCCACTGAGTCAGTGCGGGAGAGCAGGGCAGCTCTTACCCCGCCGATCCGCAACTAGTCTGACTGGACAAACACTTCTCAACAACACCATCACCACTTCACCACTTCACCCTGCGCGTTTTTATAGCGCGCACAAGAGCCACACACACCTTCTATTAACACCAGCACCCTGTGCTATAAACTCTCGCAGCTATTTTAGGAGCTCTCTGTCTCTCTCTTGCTGCATTTCTGATGAGTGAAGCAGAGCCACAGCTTGTGTTTGCTAAGGAAGTGTAGTGACACAGTGTGTTACAGCTCACTTTATTAGAAAATACCCTCACATAACCACAGCTAACAGTAACGAGTGAAGTCTAGCACTGGTCACAGGGGTTTATCTGGAGGTTCAGGAGGGGGAGATGATAGAAGATCCTTTCTAGACTCACAGATCTTAGATTCAGTTCAGCTACAACATGTAACTAGCTTCGCCTGAGAGGTGAAGATCACGCAGGTGTGCTTTACCAGACTCAAGGCCTCGTGCGGGAGATCTGTGCCGATATACCGGGTTACTGATATACCGTGATATTGATATTCGATATTCGATATTGGACTGTACAGATATTAGCAGCATATAATGCCCACTATATAGCAGCGCTGCCAAGTGGTCTGTTTTCTTTTTTTTTTGGTGTTGATATTACGGTTGGTGCTCCAGGGCCTGAGAGTTTACAGCAGTGTCCTTTACTGGCAGCTTTAGAATAAAATTATATATATATATATATATATATATATATATATATATATATATATATATATATGTACATGCATACACATATTCACCATTTGTGTCGAACACAGATGGAATTTGGCCTCCTCTTTAACCCATCTGTGCAGTGAACACACACATACACTCATTAGTGATCAACCATGTACAGTGACAGCGAGCACACGTGTCCCAAGGAGCAGAGAGGGTTAAGGGCTTGCTCAAGGGCCCAACAGTGGCAGTAATGCTCCATCTAATAGTTTTGGGATATGCTGGCAAGTTGGGGATGAGGTGGTGGGGTGGGATGGTGTTAATCCGACATCCTGACCACACTAACACTCATTTCTGTTCGTTTTTTCATACTTCTTCCTGCAGCATAACTGTCTGCCTATTAATAAGCAACCTATACGGTTCTATGCCCTTCTTCTGTGGTGAAGGGCAGTGCAGGTTAGAGCGCCGGGATATCGATAACAGGGTTGTGGGTTCGATTCCCGGGCTCGGCAAGCTGCCGCTGTTGGGCCCTTGAGCAAGGCCCTCTCTGCTCCCCGGGCGCTGGAGTTGGCTGCCCACCGCTCTGGGTGTGTGTGTGTACTCACTGCCCCTAACACGTGTGAGTGTGTGTGTGTGTTTACTACCAGATGGGTTAAATGCGGAGGACACATTTCGCTGTACAGTGACAAATACGTGCACCTTTACCTTTTTTCTTACTTGGTGTGTCTTGTTGTCTCATATGCAGTATACCCCCCTCCCCCTTAAGAGTTTTCTGTATTAGTAAATGTCCTCCATTCTGAAAACATGTCATCAAGACTATCCAATAAATAAAGTGGTGCATTTTGGAGAGTCTTCAGTTTATGTTCATGTTATCCCACTAAGGTGCTTTAGAAGTTACATGTAGATGCAGATTTTGCTCAGCTTTGACTCTTTGTCGCCCCCAGCTGTCCCATGAAGTCAGGCTCAGAATATTAAAGGGCCTATATCATGGTAAACGCTTGCATTGCATCAGCATGTAAACACTGTTAATGTTTAAAACTGGAAAAAAAAAAAAGAAATTGAGGCTTTATCCTCTATGCAGGTGTGATTTGAGCTTCCAGCTTCAGCTTTTGGACGGTTCTGGCTACACTTCACACAGGCAGGACAACCTGGCTACACATCAAATAGCAAAGAAAATGCAGGCTAGGTGATCTCTGTCCCTCATTCATTCAGCTTTTGAGTTGTGTTCAATGTAAAGATGACCATTTTATAGAGCACTCGATCGCAGTGTAATGCAGAGAGACAGAAAAAAATACATACATGGTTTTATTAGGGCGACTTGGCCTCATGGGCATTTGGGTATTTGCATTGGGGGAGCTTCCTGTTTGAAGATTTTGATCATATGCCCTCACAGCTTATGTTAACCCAGACTTTTACTGACTTTTATCTGTTTAAGGAAGATCTACACCCTGTAGAGATTAGGTGTCCAACATTAGGCGATGTCCTAGATTAGCTAATTAGCATTAGCTAATTATCCCAAGATCATTATGATATGATATAGATTTTTTTTATCCATTGTAGAAAACCCCATGCCATTCCCCCCTAAATGCCCTCTGGGAAAAACTTCCACCCACCTATATATACCTTTGGGTAGACATATAAACGAAGATCTGGATGTGCTTCAGGCAGACTGAGACATTTCTGTGTGTTTATAGCGATGAGTCTGCTGACAGTCCAGTGTGAGCAACAGTGCCCTGGTTTTAGGTAGGTTGATAGACAGGCAGGCAGAGTAAATAGATGGGTATAGAGATAGATAGACAGATAGGCAGGCAGACAGACAGATAAGTATAGATAGATAGAGGGATAGACATATACACACAGACAGACCCACAAACAGACAGATAAGTATAGATAGATAGACGGATAGACATATACACACAGACAGACCCACAGACAGACAGATAAGTATAGATAGATAGAGGGATAGACATATACACACAGACAGACCCACAGACAGACAGATAAGTATAGATAGATAGACGGATAGACATATACACACAGACAGACCCACAGACAGACAGATATGTATAGATAGATAGACGGATAGACATATACACACAGACAGACCCACAGACAGACAGATAAGTATAGATAGATAGACGGATAGACATATACACACAGACAGACCCACAGACAGACAGATAAGTATAGATAGATAGACGGATAGACATATACACACAGACAGACCCACAGACAGACAGATAAGTATAGATAGATAGACGGATAGACATATAAACACAGACAGACCCACAGACAGACAGATAAGTATAGATAGATAGAGGGATAGACATATACACACAGACAGACCCACAGACAGACAGATAAGTATAGATAGACGGATAGACATATACACACAGACAGACCCACAGACAGACAGATAAGTATAGATAGATAGAGGGATAGACATATACACACAGACAGACCCACAGACAGACAGATAAGTATAGATAGACGGATAGACATATACACACAGACAGACCCACAGACAGACAGATAAGTATAGATAGATAGACGGATAGACATATAAACACAGACAGACCCACAGACAGACAGATAAGTATAGATAGATAGAGGGATAGACATATACACACAGACAGACCCACAGACAGACAGATAAGTATAGATAGATAGACGGATAGACATATAAACACAGACAGACCCACAGACAGACAGATAAGTATAGATAGATAGAGGGATAGACATATACACACAGACAGACCCACAGACAGACAGATAAGTATAGATAGACGGATAGACATATACACACAGACAGACCCACAGACAGACAGATAAGTATAGATAGACGGATAGACATATACACACAGACAGACCCACAGACAGACAGATAAGTATAGATAGATAGAGGGATAGACATATACACACAGACAGACCCACAGACAGACAGATAAGTATAGATAGATAGACGGAAAGACATATACACACAGACAGACCCACAGACAGACAGATAAGTATAGATAGACGGATAGACATATACACACAGACAGACCCACAGACAGATGGATAAATAGATAGATAGGCTGACAGACCCACAGACCAACAAGCAGATAGATAGACATACCAACAGACAGGCTGCTGTTTGTGGTTAAAAAAAGAAGCGTGTGTGTGTGTGTGTGTGCTGGGTAGCTGGGTTTGTGGTCGGAGGATACCGCGGCCAGGCCTCCCGTTCAATAGTCTGTTCTGTGGAGAGAACGCACTGTGCGCGCAGGCGCAGCCACAGGTGTCCGGATACTTTTGGATTTAACCAAGATGTGAACATAAACGCTGAAAGTAAACGATGAAACCGACGCGACACAGCAGCTTCACCGACCATCTCTCTCTCTCTCTCTCTCTCTCACACACACACACACACATCACACATCTGGATAAAAGGGTCGAGCTCTCGCGCACTCTTCACGCACAGGAATGGATTTGACTCCTGAGCGCGCTTCCAGACTCGGAGGAAGGCTTCCCAAAAACAGCAACAGATCCCCACAAACTGTCCAAGTATTTTCTTTCATCCGGTTTCATTTATTTTCTGTTTTTTATCTTCTTCTTCTGTCTTCTCCGCTTTTGTTCAATAAAAAAATGTTTAAATTTTTCTACTATTCATTTATTTTTTCAGTTTTTGTTGGAATTTCCACTTTTCTACCATTTTACTTTTTCTATTTCGGCGCTGCTCTTCATGGCGCTGCTCTTCATGGCGCTGCTCTTCATGGTGCTGCTCCTTATGGTGCTGCTCTTCATGGTGTTGCTCTTCATGGTGCTGCTCTTCATGGTGTTGCTCTTCATGGCGCTGCTCTTCATGGCGCTGCTCTTCATGGTGCTGCTCCTTATGGTGCTGCTCTTCATGGTGCTGCTCTTCATGGTGCTGCTCCTTATGGTGCTGCTCTTCATGGTGTTGCTCTTCATGGTGCTGCTCCTTATGGTGCTGCTCTTCATGGTGCTGCTCTTCATGGTGCTGCTCCTTATGGTGCTGCTCTTCATGGTGTTGCTCTTCATGGCGCTGCTCTTCATGGTGCTGCTCCTTATGGTGCTGCTCTTCATGGTGTTGCTCTTCATGGTGCTGCTCCTTATGGTGCTGCTCTTCATGGTGCTGCTCTTCATGGAGCTGCTCCTTATGGTGCTGCTCTTCATGGTGTTGCTCTTCATGGCGCTGCTCTTCATGGCGCTGCTCTTCAAGGCGCTGCTTTTCATGGCGCTGCTCTTCATGGCGCTGCTCCTTATGGTGCTGCTCTTCATGGTGTTGCTCTTCATGGTGTTGCTCTTCATGGCGCTGCTCTTCAAGGCGCTGCTCTTCATGGCGCTGCTTTTCATGGCGTTGCTCTTCAAGGCGCTGCTCTTCATGGCGCTGCTCTTCAAGGCGCTGCTCTTCAAGGCGTTGCTCTTCATGGCGCTGCTCTTCATGGCGCTGCTCTTCATGGCGCTGCTTTTCATGGCGTTGCTCTTCAAGGCGTTGCTCTTCATGGCGCTGCTTTTCATGGCGTTGCTCTTCAAGGCGCTGCTCTTCAAGGCGTTGCTCTTCATGGCGCTGCTCTTCATGGTGCTGTTGGCCGCCGCCACTCTGCTGGGGAACGCGCTGACCCTAGCGGTGCTGCTGGGCACGCGCCGCTTCCGCCCGCCGCACGGCTACTTGAAGGCGTCCCTGGCCGTGGCGGACATGGCCGTGGGGACGCTAGTGGTGCCGCTTTCCGTGCACGCCGAGCTGGCCGACTGGACAGTGGGTGCCACGGGTATAGCGCTGCACCCGTGCGCGTTCGTGGGCCCCGTGGTTTGCGGGCTGCACGCTCGTGTCCATCAGCACCATCTTCCTGCTGACCTTTTGCTATTCCCCGCCTTCGACTTCACGTTACTGGCCGCCGCCGTGCTCGTGAACCTCGTGTCCCTGGGTAGTCTGCGCCGCCAATCGCGCCGCAGGAGGCACCGCACCCCCCTTCACCGCGTCCTTCAGCCCCGTGGCAACGCACATGGCAACGAAAGGTGCGGCTTCTCCTTCTTCACCTTCTGGGGACTCGCAGCCAACAGCTGCTGGAACGTGGTGATCTACAGACTGCGCGCGCTCAGACTGCTCACAGGCTGCAGGGATGAGAGGTCCACACACACATGAGAGGCCATAGAAAGTAGACCCGTGTTTAACACACACACACATACACACACACACACACTTCTTTTTTTTAAACCACAGCAGCCTGTCTGTTGGTATGTCTATCTATCTGCTTGTTGGTCTGTGGGTCTGTCAGCCTATCTATCTATTTATCCATCTGTCTGTGGGTCTGTCTGTGTGTATATGTCTATCCGTCTATCTATACTTATCTGTCTGTCTGTGGGTCTGTCTGTGTGTATATGTCTTTCCGTCTATCTATCTATACTTATCTGTCTGTCTGTGGGTCTGTCTGTGTGTATATGTCTATCCGTCTATCTATCTATACTTATCTGTCTGTCTGTGGGTCTGTCTGTGTGTATATGTCTATCCGTCTATCTATCTATACTTATCTGTCTGTCTGCCTGCCTATCTGTCTATCTATCTCTATACCCATCTATTTACTCTGCCTGCCTGTCTATCAACCTACCTAAAACCAGGGCACTGTTGCTCACACTGGACTGTCAGCAGACTCATCGCTATAAACACACAGAAATGTCTCAGTCTGCCTGAAGCACATCCAGATCTTCGTTTGTTTCACACCAACACATTGATGTGGTTTAGAATGCAGTATGGCTTCATTTGGTCTATAAACAAAAAACTACACCTTCCTGCAGAGCTGAACTTGAATTAACCACTCCAGATTTCCAGCTTGAACATGTAACTAACATTTCTTTTTTAAAAACATTTGACTTTTTGACTTTTCAAGTAAATAAATTAGGATTTGTGCATGCTTTTACCAAGATGCCCTAGTCCAGTGTTTTCCAGATTCAATTCTTTTTGTATTTTTAGAAGCAGGTTGTGCACTGTTAATAATTCACTTGTATTCACAATGAAATGCTGTGAAATGCAGCATTTATGCAGCAAATGCAATGAAACTAAGCATACCCAAAAAGCACCCCTACTGTTTCTACTGTCATTTCACAGTGCAGAATAATACAGTTTCTCAATTGCTTTAGGATATTTCCTGATACGTTGCTGAAATTATAACAGTACAGTCACCACATGTGTGTAATATCCATGTAAATGAATTATTTTATCATCAGCTTAGCTCATAGTCGTTTTTCAGCACCTGTAGAAAGGCTTACTTACATCTTAGACTGACCATATTTCACATAATGCTGTTTCACCCTGAATGATACCGTGCGTATATAATGAAATACACACATGCATACAAGGACTGAGATCTTCAGCAGGATAAATGAGAAGCAAAATGCTTGTGATAAGATCAGATCACACAAAAATCTTGCATTTCCAAGATGACAATTTTACATGAGAAGGAAAAAAACGTCTTCACCTTTAATGGAAGTCGATGTCAAAAGATCTGACTTTGATTCGGCTTGCGTATTTGTTTGTTACTTTATGATGTTATTTTATGTTGTTCATCATGTAAAGAACACGATGATCAGTGCATGTGGTCGGTGTGGTGCAACAGATAACACCACTACCTGCCACTGAGCTACCACACCATGCGGGAGGCTAGGGTTCAATTCCCTGCGCTACATCAATAAGAGTCCTTGGGCGCTCTCTCTCTCTCTCTCTCTCTCTCTCTCTATATATATATATAATCTGACTCTGGTAGATTGACCATGGAAAATGAGAACAGTGCCATTTATTTTTAATCCAGCAGCAAAAAAAAAAATAAAAATACACCAGCCAGCTACATAATACACTGGAATCAGGGCTGGGCAATATGATGATATTTTTATTTGCATTGTGATAGATTTTTTATTTTGATGCACAGTATGCCTTGCTAAGAATATTGTCGATATCATCAGTGCTTACAAAACACTCATCAACAGCACGTTTCATTACAGTGTAATTAGTCTAGTTTAATTAGATGGAGTGCGGCACATTTTTAATGAAAAAAGAAAGCACTACTAAATATGGACAGTATTTGCCTAGTAGTTTTTAAAACTCTGTCACTGATGTATTTTGCCTGTGATCATGTATATTGTGACAAATATTGTATATCATAGAAATGTCTTTAGATACCATATTGCCCACCCCTAGCTGGAATACACCAAGTTATTATGTACTATTTTAAATATATAGCATGAATAAACACAAACAAGCAAACTATAGACTCCCTCATTTAGTAGCATCACCATGAGAACAATAAGGCATAAAGTAACAATATGCAACCACACAACCAAACCAAGCGGGATTCGACCAAAGCGCAAAGTCAAGATGTGCAGAAATGAAGGTAATATCACACTGAGCATCTTTGCTGGATCTGGACAACCAGATCTCACAATGAATTATGATTCTCAATATATCAGAGCATTAAAAGCATGGCTTATAAGACAAAGAACTGTTGTTTAACCCAGTGCACAACCAAAGGGTAAGGGCATGTTCTGAAAACCAAAGTCTAGATTATCAAACAAGCTAGAAATATTACTGGATCATTCCCCCCAAATGATGACCCTCTGAACTTGGCACATGAGAAGATGAGAAGTGTACTAGTTCTCCTAGTACTTTTAGCTAGCTTCATGAAGTTCACTCTACGTTTCCCTGTTTATCTGATTACTAACACGCAAGATAAGATAAATCACGATTAAGTGGTAAAAACGTTGAACTTGAAAAGGCCCATAGCTAGTGAGATTAGCACCATCATTGACCTCCTAATGTGTTGCTTTTATCAGGACATCATCCTCTTCAACCCAGACCAGGTTCCCTGATTTTCCTGCGCAAGATGAATCACGCTTGATGGTTCTTCCATTTTGAAACATGACAGGCAGCCTAAAAACACACAACTCTGGATTTACAGAGATGCACAGAATGGAGGAAGCACAAACTACACACACTCTAAGACCAGCAGTTACTATTTGCTAGTGCTTTGTGACCTCTGGACATACAGACTGATGATACCCAGCTAATAAACCAGGGTGATGCAGCAAAATATGAAACCACATTTCCATAATGTCTGAACTGAACAATGTTGTTCTAAGTTTTAAACATCCACTAAAAGTTCAGCAGGCATTTCTCTTCCCCTGCAAAGTTGCCATTTTGGAGCTGTAGTTGGGATTTAGTGCGACACTGACAATTTGCTTCCAGGCGCTGCCTTGGAATTCTTTAATATATGCAACATCTGGAGCATTTCATGGTAGTGTTCAAACAAATCTGGATAAAAGTTGAAGCAATGTGGCAACAGCAAAGCCATTTCAATTACACCTCATTTATGCTAAACTATTCTTTGCCCAAAAACATACAAGTAGGGTTGCAACGGTATGAGATTTTCACTGTATGATTAGTCTAAAACAAATATCATATTACAATTCTTCCTTTGGTGTTGGTGACTGTTGTTGTTTCTTTTATTATTATTATATTAATAATAATAATAATAATAATAATAATTATAAACACCAACTCTTACTGAATTTGGTCTAACAAAATATTTTCTACTGTTTATTAAAAAAATATTAACAAAAATAGATGTAAAACAGCTCCCTTAAAAAAAATTAATAAATAAGAGAGCTGTATGTGAGGCTGAGCTCTTTTTTAATTATTTAGATTATTTTAATTCTGGAGTAATCTGCTGATTATTTAACATTAATCGATTGATTAACCCCGCCCATACCGGTATTAAGCAAATGTACACCTTACGATCATTTTTCATACCACTGAAACCTTACATACAAGTGCTTCTTATTGTTTAAATACTGTGAAAAAATGACAGTCCTGCACCAAAACCAATGCAGGAACCAAGAGTGCAACAAAATGTGAGAGATCCGTGGCTGGTGGTTGTTTAACTCAAGCACCATGTGTGAAATTGAGGAGAGCAACTTTCCCCCAAACCCTTCCTTCAGTGATAAAAAAAAAAAAAAGCATTCGCAGAATTGCTCCAATTTCTCTCCAATGCCAAACATACAAACAGTAATACAGACTATTTAAATTTGACAACTTAAGTTTCATTGCATACAAACTATGCATTCCTGATAAGAGGTTCAAGGTTAGTAAATGCTCTGTGTAATGCAGACAGCATACTGTTTTACAACTGTTTTGTGAAGAATTTTAAATAACAGTGTGGATTCAAGACTCCTTCGTTATGCATTTATCATTAAATTCTTCGCACACTACAATTGCTTCCCAGAATTGACTCGATACTCCATCTTTAGTTATCAGGAAAGAGAGGGAAAACAGCCACTGGCAGTACAGCTACTCAGTTTCCTACACAGGAGAGTCTTTGTTTGGATCACGAGTGATAATAGGAATAGAATCTGTATAAAATGAGGGGCTATATGTAAGATCATCAGTAGGTCTTCTTCCACGATTGGAAATAAAGCCGAATGGGTAGCAGTGGATTCCTCTTCTGTAGGCTGGGATGGAACACGTCAAAGTCTACTTTCCTCACTCTCTGCAGGTAGTCCTCAATAGTCACCTATAGTACGGGCACAATTGCAACAGTTAGGAATTTTACAATTCTCCAAATGAAAACTTATAAATTTGAGGGTGGAAAACAAAAAAAGATAACCCTAACAACCATCTGGTAAGACTTGGATAGAATTTTAAAAAATAATTGTAATTCTTGTTTCAGGTCCAAAACAATGCTAGGCTAAGGTAGGTGGCTGGGGGCTGTCCTGGTGCCGTGAACCAGCCCAAAAAACTGAGATCATGTGGGGTTGTTTGTGTTTGTTTTGTTTTTTTTCTGCCCAGGAGCCATCTGTAAAAGGACAACCAGCATGTTTCATTCAAAGGCAAAATAACAGGGGGGGTAAATAGGCTTGTTAAAGCAACTTTGAGCCCTATTAGCATCAAGTACGGATCGGTTCGACCCGCCATCCCAAAAAAAAAAAAAACGTAAGTGTCCAGGCTTCGCACGCTGTCTTCAAATGCAGACTGAAGACCCACCTATCTTTGAATTATTAGTCTATTCAAACTAGGGTTATCCTTGGGTAAATAGCAAAGCACTTTTGTACGTCGCTCTGAATAAGAACGTCTGCTAAATGCCTCAAATGTAAATGTAAATGTTTAAGCAACATTATGGAAAATTGGCATTTCTTGTTCCTGGGCGAGCTGAGAGATACAGAATCATCATTGCAAGTAAAAGTAGCATGTGGAGTTCCTGGGTAGCGTCATTTTACAGAGGTTTTCACAAATATGACAGTGTTCTGCAGTTCTCATGCGCAATAAAGTTATATACTACAGTTAGCAGTAGAGCTCAGAGTAGCAATGACAGTGACTCTATTCACCCTATTACAACTTAGTGGAGTATCCAAGCTCACATACTTACTATTCATCCATCAAAGAACAGTACTCAATAAATGCATTGTTGTTAAACAAGTTGGGTGATGTCACATCCTACAACCTTTAATCTAATAAGAACAGATTTCATTGTTGTGAAAGTCGACAGCTCTTGCGGCTGCTTTCGCCCACCCATTGGATCCTGTCCCGCTGTAAACCCCACCAAACACTTTGCTGTGCTCCACCTAACCCCTTGTGTTTTTCCCTCCTTTTCTTTTTCTTCTATTAATTCATCCTCACCTCGCTGCATGTCTGAGCTTCTGACTGTTTTACTGCATGTACTTTATCATCTCACTCACGTTTTCATCTTTTGTGGCCTGACGGCACATTTGCCACATTAACACATTTCTCTTGATTCAGTTTTGTTTTATTGTTGTTTTTTCCTGTTTGGCTCATTATTGTGCTATCCAGTGTCGACCAGAGGCGGATGGGTTCCCCTTCTGAGTCTAGGTTTCTTTCTTTTTCGATCCGAGGGAGTTTTTCCTTGCTTGCTCTAGAGAGGCTCGGATCTCTGTAAAGCTGATTTGTGACAACATTCGCTATGTTAATACATTTGAATTTAATTAACCTCTTATGGCCACCTTAATGATGACTGTGTACTATAACCACACCTTTAACTGAACTGCACATTTATCATGCTTTTATTTCAAGAAAATTCACGACCTGTCACTGTGACCTCTTCGTTGCCAGGGACCTCAGTTTTTACCAGAAAAAAAATGCTTTGAAAAATATGGTGCCAGACAGTTTTGGACCGTCACTGATCCATTGGTATAAATGTGTTGTTAGACGCGAGAGGTGAATGAACACAGCACACCGTTAGGAACTGACATTAATGTGAGTGGGAACATTATGATGCTCCTTAAACACTCTTGTAATGTCCCTGGTTGGTCTGAATACCATTATGAGCCAAATTGTCCAATATGCTGGAAATGACCGTAAGAATATTCCTCTCCCTGAGAAAGCTTTTCTCTGCTTCCATCACACACACACCAACTGAGGAGAAACCGCTGTAATAGAGGAACGAAGCCAAGCCAAGGCCCAGCCTATTCTACGGCTTACTCATCTAATTACACAGAAAAGGTCAGGCATGTGAGGTTGTTGGGTAGACTGAGAAAGAGTGAGAGAGACAGAGAGACAGAGAGAGAGACAGAGAGAGACTTACTGTGTGTAGAAAAGCAGGCATGGCAGCATCTGGAACATTTTTACTGAAGGATCTAGCCTGTATAAAAGAATATAATTACTACATGATAAATAAGTCATGGGCAAATGTAGTGTCTGTAGCTATTTCAAAGAACAACAGCTGAAATGAAATAAAGCTTCACCTGAAGCCAGAATTTAAAAAATGAACTTACGTGTTGGAGATGAACATGGGCTTGGCTGGCAATGTCATACACAACATCTCTGACATTCTGCTCTCTGCTGCCACGGATGAAGTCCTCTTGAGATGCACCATGCTGGGAAACACATCAGCAGTGTTCTTGAGTTCAAACTTAAGATACCGTAAACTGAAGATAATGTGCCTCATAGCTCCCAACTTAGCATCTCTACCTAAACAAATATGTGTTGTTTCCATAACGACAGACAGACCGCTCTAAATAACCTCTAAAATTCAGCATAATCTCAAACACTGAGAACCTGCAGCAACAAACCACATTCCTGGACATCTCAATACCAGCTCTTCAGAAGATGATCCAGAATACTCCAATTTTTCCCTAAATTCTCCAGTCAGATTTGCTTATGTTGTCATAACGACAAATCGTTGAAACAAAGGCACTAGCCGATCACATTCAACCCTAATGGACTCTAACTGCCATTACAAACCAGCCACCACAATGACCCTGTCTGTTGGCATTGCCCAGAAGAAGGCTACAGTGCAGAGCCTAGCAGGCGATAAAGGATAAACTGAGAGATGAGCTCCAGATACTGCATGACAAGACAGGGATGCACCCACCAGCATGCAGATGTCCATGGGCAGATAGACTCTGCGTCTCTGGCTGTGGTAAGGAGTGGCTCGTAGACAGGTCACAATCCCCTGAGCTTTGCCGATGTGGCTGGCAGCATGGTCTGCATGGACATTTTTCACTCCTTTACAAAGATATGGACATTTAATGTCATTTAGAGGAAGAAAAAGACAACGTCAAAAGAATGTTTGTCGATATGGGTTAAGAAAATATAGATATATTGAAGTATTGACAGAATTTATCTTTAATAGTGTCCATGTGAAGACTGGTTGCAGACAGTTGCAATGCAAATATTACCTTGCTTACAGTATATATTGAATGGGTCCCCTAGAACGTGATACATTCACCAGGTTCTTGGTAATACACAGCCCTACTGATTAAGTATTATGTAATCTACTCTGTCTCTTGCAAAAGATAAACCAGAATCTTGACAAGCACATCAATTCAGCTAAAAACTCATTAAGAATGGTCCAGATCAACGGTCACCAACCCTGCGGCCAGAGATCTTACCGATCCCACCTGATCCATCTAATGGTCATCTTTAGATTTGGGTTGGTGGTCACTGTAAGACATGTAGAGCTCCAGGAGGAGGATTGGTGACCATTGGTCTTGTATTGTTCTGGGATTTCCAACTGACAGCCAATTGAGAACTCACCTAGAGTCTCAAGCAGGAGATAGAGGAGGGAAGACTGAGTACTTTCTGCATACGACTCCAGCTCCTGAAGGTTCCTATAAGCTCGGTCCTCCATATCCTTCTCCTGTCAATCAGCAATATGACAATATTTTTTTGTATAGTAATAATTTTGTTACTATGTTACACAATATGCTTCTATGAGTGTATTGTGGATATAGTCAGTGCTTAAAGAACACAGATTAACTGCACACTCTTTACATTTCATTACTGTCTTATTTATCAAATCAAATGTATTTGTATAGCGCTTTTTACAACTGGTGTTGTCAAGTGAATGAAGTGCAGCATATTTTGAGTAAAAATCAAGGTACTCGGTATAGGAGAGTATTTGGATTGCAGTTTTTTTTTATGCTGTTGGTGCATTTTGTTTACATGACTAAACAATGTGATGAATATCATATATTGTAAAAAAAAATATCTATGTTTATATTGTAATATAGTTTTTTTTTTCCATATCGCCCAGCTCTACTTCCCGGTCACAATTTAACATCTAATGGCTGCTTCCAGCTTGATGATGCACCATGGCAGAAAGCAAAAGCTGCCTCAAACTGGTTTTGTGAACATGATAATGAGTTCAGTGTTCCTCAGTGGCCTTCCCAGCAAATGCATCTGAATCCCATTCTACACTTTTTAGATGTGACAGAATGGAAGATTCACTTGAACAAACTGCAGGACTCATGTCAACATGGACCGGAATCTCAAAGGAAGGTTTCCAAGATCTTCCATGCCACGCAGAACTGAGGCTGAGAGCAAAAGCATGACCTACACAGTATTAGTATAATGATCATAATAAATTGCTCAGTAAGTGTATTTAACAGGCTGTGTTGCCAGAAACACAGAAAGAAATCATATACTTTAATTATCTAACAAAAATAAAAATGAGGTACAGACCTATATGTTTCAGTTGCTATAAAAAAAGTAACCTGACTTAATGGTTGAGGAGCGTTTTTTATTTCATATGGTTTAGCTGAATTTTCAGTGTAACAGTGGTATATTTAATGCGACATCGGGCACAAAAAAAAGACAAAACTTACTCTTTCAGCTATGATCTTTAACAGCCATCTCCTTGTTAATGTGTGTTTCCTGACTGCCTGTAAAGACAGCACATTCAGGAATCACATGCCTCACATTCCCATTCCCATGCAACCCCCTCACTAAACAAATCATATGTTTGTGAAATTGGTAGAAGAAGAAAACCGACCCTCCACAACTCCACACTGACAGGCTGAACAGGGGGGTCATCTCTGTAGATGTCCTCCACCACAGTCTTCCAGAACTGCATTCGCATGAGACCAATGGTCTTCTGAGACACAGAGTCCTTAACCTAAAATAAAAGATGCACACAAAGTATCTGAGAGTGATGATTCAGGCTGTGTGGAGCCATAATTATACATTTAAACACACAAACACTCACACAGGAAAATGTGCAATACAACCTAAATATAATAGGAGAGAGCATTACTTAAAACTAAAGCATGGTACATTCACAATACTTTTTTTTATATATATTCTCACTTTCAACTAATTCTGAAGCAGAACGTTTGTTTAACAATAAACTATGGATAGAATGTTTGGTAACTGTTTCTCTCCAATTAACAAAATACTAATAATTAAAAAAAAAAAAACGACTTCCCCTGCACTGAAAGGTTTTTAATATTATGGTGTTTTTGTATATCGTGTGTGTGCGTGTGCATATATATATATATATATATATATATATATATATATATATTATAATGGTTGAGAGTTTTTTTTATTTATATGTCTTTTATTTTATTTGTGTTCTTAAATCATATCCTGTTTGGTTAAAAAAAAAAAATAAAAAAAATAAAAAAAAATAATAAAAAAAAAAAAAAATATATATATATATATATATATATATATATAAATATATATATATATATATAGAGAGAGAGAGAGAACACAAATAAAATAAAAGACATATAAATAAAATAAACTCTCAACCATTTAAAGATGACTGGTTGCGCTGTGATAAAGCAGGACCAGTTCAGAATGAGTCCTTGGTAAGAATATCTCTCCTATATAACTCCGTAATCCGAATAGCTTGCTCCTGGAGATCTACCTTACGGCTGACTCTAGCCACCAACCAACTTTCCGAACAACCAACGTCATATTAAACCTCAACCACGTTTGATTAGATGATTGAGGTGTTAGATTTGCGCTGGAGTCAAACCCCTAGAGTTTTCTCTGTGCGAGACTCCTGTTCCTGAAAGTGTGATTGTGTGACTGTATCCTTTTTTCAAACATATGAGGTTAGTTGTAACATTTGCACTCTTGTCACTTTGTGCTAAACTGTTCATGGATAGCTGATGCTGGAAAGTAACTTACACTAACTGCATCTTAATTGCATCTTAATCTGGCTGAAATACCTTTACAATTAAGACGTAAAAATCAAAAAGCATTAGGTGGTGTCTCGCTCCCCCCGTCTCACAGCTGTCTAACATTTATTTATGGTAACCTTACAACAGAAGCCACAGTGTGGTGGAAAGAGTAGCATGGATAGAGCTTAATAAGACTAGTAACTCACATATATCTGATTCCCCTCCAGTTTAAAATGTATAAAACTATCAGGACTGTTTGGAAATACATGAGGACTGTCAGTGTGGTCATCAGGAATACCTGCCTGTGCCAGTTCCACGTTAAAAGCTCTCAGCGCCAAGGAGGAGCGGCGAGCAGCCTCGGGGAGGAGCAAGGAACACACAAACCCTTCATAATCTCGCGACCTGTCAATGAGAGCAGAACACTGAGCTGGTGTACGATTGTGTTTTTTGATCTTATTGTCTACCAAACAACTCAAAGTCTGAAAATCTGGAGTTAATGTTAAGGGGTTGGTTTCCCCAGGTGGGGGATTTGTCTAATCATTGACTATAGGTTATTTGTAATGGAAATATCTCTATTCCGCATGCAGCGTAGTCCAGGACAAGGTTTAATCCCTGTCTGGGAAAACGTCCCAAGGTGATCCAACTGCATTTACATTGACTTACTTGCACATAATGTCAAATGGGACAGATCAGTCAGTGATATCAGACTTTTGAGGATGCGCAAGTACAAAGTTAATAGTAGCTCTGGCTTGTGCTGCCACTGGAAATGTGAAAGGGGCTCTGTAGTAATACTACTGGGATATTTAAAGTGGAAGGGGAAAATCGAGGTCGAATTCAGCTCCATGAAATATCGTGAAAGAGGAAAGGTAGCGACCTAGAGACCTGCAGGACGTGTAGGTACACATTGCAGTGTATGGGGGACTGTGGTGTAAACACGCCATGCTGTCTATGAGCGGGGTCAGTAAGACCCTGTAAGTTAGTTAGCTCTGCGCCGCTTACCTCACCAGATCAATACAGTAGTCCTCGTTGTGTTGAGTGCTCAAACCAGAAGAAGCTCTTGATCTCTGTATGCATACAGTATGTGGAAATATCTTACTACAGAGAGGACCTCTGCTGGGTATAAGTGCACATTTCGTACCAATAACTGATGCCATGTTTACACACACACACACACACACATGCCAACAGAGGGACGCTGTCAGTCCCCTTCAACTTTAACCGCGTACGCCCCCTTTCAGTCCGGCGTCAGGCTACGACCGTGCTTTTTGTTCCGCCTGTAATGATCTTTTTTTTTATTTTTTATTTTTAGCAAAAGTGTTTACTGTTTTGAGCTACTTTTATGAGCGTCAACATGACCAGATGCACTGTGTTGATACTGTCAGTGTTGGGCTAACACGTAGCGCTAGATAACTGGGCTCTGATGACCAAAATCACGGGGAACATGTGGGTCGGTTAACCGGTCCTGCTCATGTGATACACAGTTTATTACTTTTCTTGCACTGAACTGTTTTTAATATTACACTTTATTTTAAGGTGCATTTGTATTTTGACAAATAGGTCATGATTTGAAAACTTAAATAGAGAATTTGAAGAACTTCAAATGTGAAGTGGAGCTTTTGTGCAAAATTGAAATTTGTAAATGATTCACATACAAACAACTGCGCTCGTTTTTTTTTTTTTTTTTTTTTTTTTTTAGCTCAGAACAACATAAGGACTTCCAACACTGCTGCCATGTCTTGAAGCGCTGTTGATCTGCAGAAGAACGCGAACAGCCAATCAGCGACTTAGCGGATCGGCTGGGTAGCCAATCAGCACCCGGTAGCCCGAACACTTTACATTTGCTGTAAAACAGAAAGAAATGCTTTTAATTTTTCAACTGTTTTATGTAATATATTCTCATACATTCTCATACTTTCCAAATTGAAATTCAATCCTGTGTGAAAGACTAGAAAATATGGTATTAACATGTTTAGCCCTCTTTCCCCATTCACCTTTATTTAATAAATAATTGCTAGGTGCGCCCTCAAGCGCACTTTTGGACGAACGGGCAAATTATTTAACGGTAAGGACGGGCAGATCAATACTGAAATATCGATCTTTCCCATCCTGATGATTAGTTAGATAGATAATCAATCCTCCTGAGAATATCCATAGAAATATCAGCACTGTTATTGGGAGGCTAGTATACAGATCCCAATATCAATACTGTACTTTTAAACGCACGCTGGCAAACGTGGAAGGGGTAGTTCTTTATCATCTGTACAATAACAAAAACTAAGTACGTGTAAATATGTGAACATTGAAATGATATTTGAAAACTAATTTGAAAGGATGCGATCTAGACCTAGATCTAGATCATTTCTGGTGAAACTATGTGCAAAAAAAAACAAGGAAAACAGACAAAGAAGATTAATTCAACTATTTATTTTAATAGCTGATTTAGTTGAATCTTTGTCTGTCCAACAGTTGTACAGAAATGAGTAAACAGTAAGCTGAAACGATAATGGTATTTTTATTTTTTTTAAGGTATCACCCGTCCAAAAATGACATGCACGTCATCGTGCCCTGTCTTGGCGCTGCAGTACCTGTAGATGGCGATACACCGCGGCGCGTGACAGAGAGTCACATGACGCTCAGCCTCCCAGTGAGGAAGTGGGGAATGGCGCTACAGCTGTGTTTAATGTAGCTGGTCTAGTGTTTATTCACCATATGGCAGCTTTGGTAGAGAGTTTAGGACGAATTTCTTTGCTCTTAATATGGGCTGGAGTGTGGCTGACGAAATGCGAAAATATCCGGTAAGACTTTAAATCGTTACACGGGTTTTTACTTTGAGGAAGTTGAGGTAGCTAGCTAGCTAGCTGCTAGCCAGAGAGTTCATGAATCTGGCTCATGGTCTGTATTTGTGTGTAACGTAACTCAGAGTTAAGCTTCAGGGCTATGAAAGGGGTACCGTATTGACTCGGGGGGTAAAGTTCAGACCACCAGCTGTACTTACTTACTTACTCACTCACTCACACACTCTTTTAATATGACCTGTGTAACAGTGGTGCCTGTTTGGTCAGGTAGCCAAGTGTGTTCAGGGGAGTCTTAGGGCAGTCTTTGCTTCTGTAGGTCCAAGAGCATCAACGCTCAATGCAGATATTCAGACTGACTCAGGAGCAGTTCCAGTGAATGAGAGAAAAAAAAAATCACCCTTATGATCCTCCAGACTTTTTAGCTAGATACAATAGCTATCTATATGTCCCAAAAGTGTCCAGACACCCTTCCAGTTAGTAATTGAAGCTACTGTATGGTACGTCAACACAGTTGCACAAACACAGCTCGATTAGTCTTCATATAAAAGCATTTCCCGATACAACGAGATGCCCGGATGGGTCTACATCAAGGTCTCCAAACTTTTGAATATGGGAAACACTACAGTAGTACTGCTTCACAGCAATCCTGTCCAGTACAGCTTGTTACTACAGTTATTTACATTTATGGCATTTAGCAGACGCTCTTATCCAGAGCGACTTACAAGGTTACTCGTATTACAGAGGAGGGCCAATGTAGTGTTAGGAGTCTTGGCCAGGGACTCTTATTGGTGTAGCGCAGCATAGTCTCCCAGACCGGGAATCGAACCCTGGTCTCCCACATGGTGTTGTTGTAACACAATGGTAGGTGGTGGTGGTGTTATCTGTTGCGCCACACCAATCCGTTTTTATCAGCTCCACTGATCACATTGAAGCCCTGTGTAGGATTCTCCTCCTTTCACCCTGTTCTTCAGTGATCAGGCCCACCACACAGGTTCTCAGCACTGCACACTCAGTGTGGTTGTTTTGGTCCACAGTTGAGTGTGATTACTGTATTCCCACCTGCCCAAACGAATCACACCAAGGCTGAAAATGACTTTAACCAGAAACAAGAAATGCAGAACTGTGCACAAAACGAAGTGAATGAGTGGAAATGTTTACTGTGGATGTTCAATATTCAATAGTCAACCCAAAGTTAGGCAACATTGGCTCCTTAGATTTGGAATGATGGAGTAATTAAACCAAAAGACATTTCAGTTGGTTGTCAGTTTGTCACAAACTGGTACCAGTGAATGTAATCTTGTTGTTATCAGTGTAGATATTGCTTTGGATACAGCAGCTAATAAGAAGGAAATAGCTGTATTTTCTTGTTTTCAATCTGCCTTATTCTTCTGAAGTTCCTGCAACTTTTAGCACCCTCATAAGTGATTGTAAAAAGCACATAGGAGGAATTTCCCCCCAGATAGGTGTATGATCTGTTTGCACTAATGGTGTGTTTTGGTAATGGTAATTTGCAGTGCACAATAACTTGAATAACTGAAAATGTGGTCCATGGTGCTGCTCAAGCAGGATCAAGCTAATGGTATAGAGAGCTCCACGTCCCAATGTACTTTCTAATACCGATGTTAAAATCTAGAGGATTGGTCAGTAATGAAAACATCTACACTACTCACAAGAAGTTTGGGATATCAGTGCTTTCGGGTAAAATTTCAGGATGAACTGAAAATGTACTGAATGCACATGTCCAACTGTTAAATGTTTCAGCCGCAATACTCAAACTGCCTGTGGCATGCAAGTGACGCTAGATTAGCATGAAAGGACCCATGCTACCGTAATGAAATCCTTTTCAGCTGGACAGGCCGACACGTTCATTCCTCACTTCTAGAATTTAAAACAGGCTTTATTTTTTTTATAATTATTGAATACTGCACCAATTCATGTTTAACAAAAGATTATCACAGGAAGTCCCTTAGGCAGCTACTTCCTGTCCCCATTAATAATCTTAAATGACTTCTCCACCCCCTGCAGGCACTCTATGGATGATGACATCTTGTCCCCCTATGCCAATTCTCATGGTCCCTCTCATTCTCACCGGTACGTGAGGGACTGTCAGCCCGTCCACCACGGCAACCTTACCCATGAAACCTGGCTGGCCAGCAATCACTCTGGATCACCTGTGATGGAGTCCAGGATCTTTATCTCGAGCATCAGCAGCATATCAGAGACTTCTAAATGGGTGAGTG
This sequence comes from Salminus brasiliensis, assembly GCF_030463535.1. Taxonomy (NCBI): domain Eukaryota; kingdom Metazoa; phylum Chordata; class Actinopteri; order Characiformes; family Bryconidae; genus Salminus; species Salminus brasiliensis. The sequence continues at coordinate 28,765,681 of NC_132882.1, forward strand.
GCCACATCACAGTGGTTCATGACCCTCTGAGGGCAGTGTCTGTCCTGGAGCCTGGAGGCCCTGGAGGCTGTGAGAAATCCCATAGAGAGCTAGTGGAGAACACTGCTAGAACAAGGAGGTGTCTGGTCGCCCAAAACGGTGGCTATTTTGTCACTGACAGTGGACGCTGCTTAGGGAATGTTGTGAGTGATGGCAGACTGGTGCAAAACAGCAGAGGACTGCAGAATGCCCAGTTTGGCATTAGAAAGGATGGGACGCTGGTGTTTGGGTAAGTTTATGTTGCATTTGGATGAATGTCGCCTGCAAATGTTTTAATCATTATTTTCTTGTTTCAGTTTCTTACTTTACTCCAGAAAAAGGATGTGAATTCAAGCAGGTGCAATGAAATGGTGCTATTTTATATATCTATATAAAATACATGACTTTTTATTGGCTGTGAAGTAAGGCTGGATGATATGGCACAAATGCAAAATCATCATTTTATTTATTTGTTATAATTATATTATATATAATGTATTATTTATTTATTTAATTTTTGCAAAGACATTTTATTTAAAATTTTCTGCATATCACTGCACCAAATTCAACCAATCAGGTTGGATCCCTTTGTAATGAAACGTGCAGTTGGTTAGTGTTTTGAAGGGTCCACAATCCACAATAAACTCAGAAAAACTTATTATAATAATTTGTGACGGTAATGACCAATATTGCCATATTGCCAAACACAGAATTATTTATTTGTGCTGTTTATATGGATTCTTGCTATTCTACTGTGAATTCTACTATGGAGTCTTGCCCACCATCCCCTTCCACCCAAAGTAGTGATCCTGCCATTCTAAAATTTTCTCTTGATTGGGTGTAGGTTTGTCCAGTGGTGGCACTCTGCGCTGTTATTAGTTATGGCTATAAAGCATTCAGTCTAACAATAACTTACAGTAACGTCATTACACTTGAAGTGGGTCATAGGTCTGCTTTTTTAGACGATGGCACAGCAATAATCAACTTTTTGTCTTCTAATTTGATTAAATGCCATTATTAAGCATGTAAAGTTGTTCCTTGATTTATAAATAATAAGTATGTTTATGAGCTTTTGGGTAAAAGAAATGATCAGATGTGGTTTTATATGGCCATTAATATTAATATTATTATTATTATTATTATTATTATTTTACCTGGCTGTTATTCTTCCTTGGATGAAACAGTATGATTGTACATTTAATGGCGTGCTCAAGATTGGTTTTGGAGGGAGCGGACATTGAAGAGAAGAGACTGTAAACACATGTAAGCATAGCATAGAGACAAGTGTGCTTCCCTGGCTTTTGTCTCCTCACTGGCTGGGCTGGAGTAACTCTTCTGTGGACACTGGCACAGGAAAAGTCGTGGTCACAAGGCCTGTTTGTGTGTGTCAACCCGTAATGCCATAGCTAGCAGAGTCTGACTACACGTACCAAAAAGACGCCAGATTCTCACAAAGTGGCCGCTGCTTGTTATTCAGCTTTGCCAAAGTAAATCCAGTTTTCAAGTCATTCTAGATGGTGCTGTTACTGTTGATGATGTTTACACACCCTAATTTGAGTCTCAGAGGCTTGTTTGTTTATGTGTATATATAGTTTTACAGTTCATAATTCTAGGATGAAAAAGAAAGAAAGGCTCATACAGAGGATCTAAGTGATTAATTGGTATCTGAAGCTTTAAAAGGAGCAGAAATGTGCCTAACAAATAATCTCTTTTAGTAGAAACACGACACTAAAGCACAGAGCATAGAACCCAAATATGTTGGCCTTCCAGCACCACTTCAGTCTTATCACAAGGTTCAGATGAACTGAATGAACCGTATGGTTTGACACGATGCCCACACTGGGTGGCGCTGTATCATCTAGCTGATCAGGGTAAAGTCAGGACACTCGCTGGCAGACCTGGGATGAGAACGTAAAGGCAGAAGCCAAGAAAGGTCTGAGAATGCAGAGGCCCAAAAACATCTGCTCCTCAAAATAGCAGTGTTACAAAAACACAGCAGTGTTGCGCAATAGACCACTGCTCACAAATAATAGCAGTTAGCAGCGAGGAATTCTGTGTGTGTGTGTTTGTGTGTGCTAAAGGAGTCATAGCTTGTTGTTCATATTGAACTCCAGGGTTTACATGGAATTTTCCACCATGAAATGGTGGGTGGTTGGTGTGGCGCAACAGATAACACCACTACCTGCCACTGAGCTACCACACCATGTGGGAGACTGGGGTTCGATTCCCGGTCTGGGTGACTATGCTGCGCTACACCAATAAGAGTCCTTGGGCAAGACTCCTAACACTCCACTGACCCACCTCTGTAATACGAGTAACCTTGTAAGTCGCTCTGGAGAAGAGCGTCTGCTAAATGCCATAAATGTAAATGTAAATGTAAATAAAGGTGTGTGGGCACTCATGTGAAAACGTCACTGTGGTTATTAAAATAATAAAAATAATTTGCACAGAGAATCAGTAAACCGGCAATGCTTTTCTGTCAGTTCTCAGAAATCAGAGTGTTTATGGTCTTCCTCGTAGTAACTAGATTATTCAGAGAAAAAACTGTTCCAATAAGAGCCGTGCCTGCTCATCTTTCGTTGACCTCTCTCTCTCTGTCTGTCTGTGTCTGTCTTCTCCCCTGCCTCCATTCCACGGCGGCAGCTATCTGTCTGAGGATGAAGTTCTGGATAAGATAAACCCCTTTGTGCAGCTCATCAGTGGGGTGGTGTGGCTGCTGAGGGCAGGAGAAGTTTACATCAATGAGAGCATGCAGGCTGAATGTGACCGTACTCAGGAGACAGGTACATTTAGTCTAAACGCTGTTCTCAAGTGATGCGATAATTTTTGACTATCATAAATAAAAATAAACCAATAATATTGCTTTGAACTGTCTGTCCAGCAACTTTGCAAAAGTGGCAGCTTGTCAGGATGTGTTGGAGGTTCATGTGGAGAAGTCACATGGAGAAGTGACAGGAGGGTGTCCTAGCTAGTAGGTGGGACTAGGCAATGATGAAATAGTTTGGAAGAAACAGGATAAAATATATATGCACAATTTTTTAAAGTATGTATCTTGGAGCTTTTGCTTGGAAAAACTCCAGATCACATTAGTATTCAAATGAAGCCGAGATCATGTGAGCTAGTTTGAAGAACAAAGCCTGGTTCCAGGTTTCTCTTGAACACCTTCAGCCAATTCCATCACTAGCTCACCTAATTTAGGTGTATATTTAGGGTTATATTTATTAATCTCCCCCCAAAATGGCAACTGGACAACTTAACTTTCAGTGAAGCTCCTGGTAAAAAGATTAGATTTTATATAAATAGTTTTGTAAATATTTTGCAAGATTAGTTTTAAGTTGTATTCCAATAGCATGCAAAAGTTTGGGCACTCCTGGTCAAGTTTTCTGTTATGGTAAATAGCCGATTTCCAAAAAGCATGACGTTTAAGAGGACATTTTCTTTAAGAGAAAAAAAAAAAAAAAATAATAAATTAAAAAAATTCATTTATTTATTTATTTATTTACATCTTCCACAATTTCAAAAAAGAACTAACAAGGTAAACAACCTGACCTACAACTTTGGGCACTCTTTATGGTCAGTACCTGGTAAGACCCCTTTGGGGAATATCATAAAGCTTGCAAATTATTTTTGTAGAAAGACCGTTCTTTTTTGGGGGTGTTTTCACCCATTCGTCCCTGGAAAATGATTCCTAGTTCTGTGAGATTCTGATTTTGATTAAGTTCAGGTCTGGGGACTGAGGGCCATAGCTAAACTATCACACCTTGAGTTCATTGTGGATTTTGAGGAGTGTTTGGGGTAATTATCCTGCTGTAAAAGCCTGTCATCTCCAGCTGTATTATTAATTATTATTATATGTTTCTGTTTTTAAATGAACTATAATACATATTTAAGTTTTCATTTTTTTAAGGGTAAGTGGATGATATTATAAAAAGAACAACAGAACTAGGCAAAATTGTTGTATATCGTATACTATCGTAAACCCTTGATGCTGAAATTTGTGGATTTGCTATGTTCTTCCCACTTCCCACACCTTCTACACTCTTAAAATTTTGAGAAGTCCTGATGATGCTTATGAACAAGCCATAGCCCTGACAAGCTAAATAAGGTTGAAGTGTTTCTTCCTATTTTGTTCGAAGTGTATATAAAACAAGGACTAATTTCGCTTCTACTCGCTCTACAAACTGTTGCATGCACCTGCAAGTGCTTATCAGAGAGGTGGGTGTTCAAGTCAGTGTTTTGAAGACAGTGAGAAGGGGACCCGGACTTCCAGGGGAAGGAAGCACCCAAGTAAGTCTACAAAGACATGGTTAAAGCAGAAGTCCAGAAGATCCCAATCTTGACTCAATAGAAATGTTGTGAAAGTACCTAAAAGGTTAAGCAAGGAAGCCCACTGGCATCACTGAGCAGAAGCTGCAGTGGGCCAAACTATCTCCGGACCCAGTATTCAGTGTCTGTCACCATTTTCCACAAATGTTTGTTTGTAGCATAAAGTACAAACAAATTATTTATTATCATTATTATTAATGCTCAAGATAAGAGTTTCTTCACAGATGCAGAAATAAAATGGATGAATGGATGACCTAAGCTACATGAAATAAAAAGGTATATTTCCAGCAATGCAGCATTCTTCTGTGGTGCAGTAGAATATGGACTCTGCTGTGTGTTACAGGAACATTCCAGCGCTTTGTAAATGTGATATCTGCACGAACAGCAGTGGGACATGATGCGCAGGGCAGACTCATTCTCTTCCACGTTGATGGCCAGACAGATAGCAGAGGGTAATAATCTGTGTGTATGTATGTATATCTGTGTGTGTGTGTGTATAAGTAATATAGGTCATTTTTATATTAGTCCATTTATCCAGAATTATTTACACAGTGTACAGAGCAGCTACAGGGTTGAAAACCGTGAAGGAAACTAAAAAGAGGCAGGCATAGATGTCCCTTTAAACATCTGCATCACCACTGGCCCTTATAAACCTCTAGGAAGGGTTTCTTTGAGCAGTGCCAGTGAATAACCAATAACTTTTTTGGCTTCATAAAGAACCACTTTTGTAAAAGATATATGTAATATTCGTGAAGAACTCTAAATGTAGACGTTCTTTAAGGTATTTACACCCACAGCTCTTTTATTTAAAAGTCAGAGATGAAAGAACCCTTTGTAGCACTTTCATTTTGTGTGAGTGCAATGATTTTGCCCATTATAGTTCAATCCAATCAGCGAACAGAACCATGGCCATCGGTCTGTGGCGTGCATTTTAATAAACTAACAAGTCATTTTATTGAAGTAGTGTAAAAACACTTCTCTCTTGATCAGCTCCCAACAGAATGTTACAGTCTTGTTTGCATAGCTTTGCCTAATGGCCAGCACCTTGTACCAGTACTGCATGTTCACAAAGCTCATCTGTCTGTGTCTCAGATGTACAGACTTAAAGCAGGCAAGCTAAAATATTTCTTCAGTATAACATCCTGGGCTGGGCTTCTCAAAAACCTCTTGGCACAAAAATGATTCCTAATGAGTCGAGTGAGTGTCACACTGAACACTGTCACTCTACACGTTAAGATGATATTATCACTAAGATGCTTTTGGGAAACTGGGCCCAGTACATTTTTTCATTTTATTGAATGAGTGGAACGTATACATTCTCTAACTATGTGATGATGTGTGTTTTTTCGTTCTTTCTTTCCAAACAGCATGAACCTGTGGGAAGTGGCAGATTTCCTAAAGAAACAGGGTGTTGTCAATGCCATAAATCTTGACGGAGGTGGCTCTGCTACTTACATCCTTAATGGCTCTCTGGCCAATTACCCCTCAGATCACTGGTGGGTAAATCCTAGTTCTCATTTATAACCAGCAATGAATATGCTACTGGCATTGTGTATGTGTATATGTAACACATCTATAGGCACCTTATTTAACTTTTTTTTATGTTGACAATAAGAAATAAACCTGTGTACAACTGTACAAACTCCACATCACATGCACGTAACAGATGCAGTTGCAAGTAAACATAAATACAGTCAGTTCCATCACCAGATCACCCGATTTATTATCATTCATTTACCAAACCAGGTGTTGGGTGATTAAATAATACTAGACTCTCATGAGGAGAGTTTTGGAGAGGTTTGGGTGAAATCAGTGATTTTTAATTCACTACTCTCTGTATATCTGTTTAATGCCATGATGAATGAGCATAATTGGCCTTGCTCTCTCAGAGGTGTGTTGATAGCATGTCCTCCCCACATCACTCCTAGTGTAATGGTCATCAAAGGCGTGTGTTAGGTGTTGTATCGGAGCTGGGGAGCCGTGCTGACTGTCTAGCTATGTCTGTCTGCTGCATCAATGGCAGTTTGAGAAGAGGTGGTGGCTGGCTTGTCGTGTAGGAGGAGACGTGTGGGGGGTAGTGTTGGGGGCATTGCTAGTGATTGAGGGAGTGCTCATGAACAGATATTGTGTAATTGGCCTTTCAAATTGGGTAGAAAATGGGGTAAAATTGAAAATAGATTTTATTGATATAATGTAATCACATTCTTGTTGTAAAGATAAAGGATGTATAATGTACTTAAGTGCCTAAGATTTTGCGTAGTACTGTGTGTGTCACCACTCCTTGCTCTGTATACAGTGCTGAGGACATGTGGCGTTGCCCTCGAGCTGTGTCCACCATATTGTGTGTCCATGAGCGCCTTTGCCAGCCTGAGGACTGTAGCCAGCATGGGGCCTGTGTGGACGGCCAGTGTGTGTGCCAGCCTGGCTGGACTGGACCTGCATGTGCCAATCTAACATGCCAGCCAAGGGCCTGTGGAGATCATGGGATGTGTACTCCAGGTCAGTATCTCTTTCCATCATACCCTGCGGTTGTAATTCCAAATGTTAAAATATTGTCTATTTATTACACATAAAATGACACATTCCAAGCCAAAAAAAAAAGCTTTACTTTTGAACACCATGGTTTAAAGCTCATAAAAATCAGAAATCCAGTATTTCAAATTATTTCGATATTTTGACTCGACTCATTCTATCAGCTGACCATATAGGTGCACTGTGTACTTATATAAATACAGACTGTAGTCCGTCTGTTTCTCTGCATACTGTTAGCCTCCTTTCACCCTGTTCTTCAATGGTCAGGACTTTACAGGACTCTACAGTTGGGTGGTGGGTCATTGGCTGGAAATTTCTGGTTGGTGAACTGTTCTTAGTCCAGCTGTGATGCTGAGGTGTTTAAACACTCCAGCAGCACTGCTGTGTCTGATCCACACCAACCAGCACAACACAAACTAACACACCACCACCATGTCAGTGTTACTGCAGTGCTGAGAATGACCCATATAATACCAGCTCTGCGGTGGTCCTGAACATCAAAGAACTATATATATATATATATATATATATATATATATATATATATATATATATATATATATATATAATGTAATAAGATGAAGTTGTCCGGATGATGTTCTCTTTTCTCTCTGAGCAGATGGCTGTGTCTGCGATGCAGGGTGGCTTGGTTCCAACTGCAGCCAAGGTAAACAGACTAAAGTTGCCAGCTGCACAGATACTGACCCCATTATGTGACCAAGGATGTATGATAAACTTGTTCAGTTAGTCAATATGGGTTGTAGATTGAGGTGAATTTCGTGATGTATAGTTTGGTAATTCTTTCAAAATATGGACATAAAATAAAGTGCTGTAGAAACTATTGAAAGTTAGAAAGAGAAACATGGAGACATGGATTTTACATGTTGTCTAATTGTTGTTGTTTTTTGTATTCGACAGTTCTACTTCACATTTCTTACTTCCCATCTGACAAACCTTTTTTTTCCCCCCACACTGTGTGTTTTTGTAGAGTGTGCGGCAGGTTTCTATGGTGACGGCTGTAACCAGACATGTAAATGCCTAAATGGAGGATCTTGTGACTCTGTGCATGGACGATGTACATGTCCAGCTGGTTTTTATGGAGATTCCTGTGAAGAAGGTGTGTTAAGCAGTCATAACAGTCAAAGCAGTTTACAAGCAGCTTTAAAGCTTCAAAAGCTTCGGATTTGCCAGAATGTTATAGTCGATTCACAGCTTCAGTTCACACACATTCAGATAAATGTTATATGTTAAGTAGCGGTGTATCAGATCACTGATAGTCTGGATTGCTCCACATGGTTCAGGATGCCCGTGAACTACAGATTAATTGCCGAAGTTTAACTATAACAGGGTGTGTTGTTTTTTTTTTTGTTACTAATTCCCATAAATCTAGACACAGAGCTAGGCAAACTGTGGATAAAACTGGCATGGTTTGTAAACATTATGGTTTGAAAACATTATGACCGCGGGTGTAATCATCAATTACATAAATATGTCGATTTGCATAACACGTCGCAAAGATGCTTGCACCCACTGAAAACAGGGGCTGTGTCCCAAGCCGCACACTACCACACTAAATAGTGTGTTAAAAATAGTGCACCACCATTAAAGATGCATTCATAAATGTAGCAAGTAAAGTATAGAATTGAGTGGTTTGGTACGCCAGCATGGATTTCATGGATTAAGCTGCAGCTAAAAAACAAAAAAACTCCCACAAGCATCTGCTCTGTAAGCTTTGCAAAGAGGAGATGGATTTTCTTTGTTGTGCTGTCTTCAGTATCCCATGTTAAAAGACATTTCTTGATCACTGATGTTATGGTGATGTTACCCTAAACCATGTTTTATCTAACATGTCAGCTGTGACTTATAATCTGTGTACTTATAATAGCTTAAACATTACAGTCTATAAATGGTTTCAGTTATCCTCCCTGCACTACATTGATGCAAATGTGCATTTGCCAGTGATTACCTCAACTACAAATTACCCCTGCAATGAAATAACTAAGTGTAGTATTTACATAAGAATATTACATAAAAAATTGATGCTCTGTTTCAGGTGAAGAGTTGCTTTAACATAAAACAGATCTTTGTGATCCGATACACCCCTAATGATGAGCTAGACACATGCCTAAATCAATTACAATTGTGTTTATGTATAGAAACTGACATTGAGTGATTGTGAGTAGTGGATAACCTCTTTACCCTCTACTCGTGTAAATATAACTAGCAAAAATATGATTAGGGTAATTTAAGTTTCTTTTTATGCTCACTTTGTCTCCTCTTAGAATGTCCCCTGGGTTTCTACGGCCTACGCTGCCTACAGCAGTGCCAGTGCAATGACCTGTGCCCATGTGACCCTGTCACAGGCAGCTGCAATAATACACTCCATGGCCAGAGGAACAGCAGCATGCATAGAGGTACTGATCATATCCGCACAGGTCTGTTGTTGGACCAACAGCTATGTCTCCACCTCTATGCAAATCTTTCAGATTTGCTTGTGATATCAATGTTTCCCACTTTCCTTCATAAAGCTTAATTTTTCTTCTTCCTTGTAGTTTCCTTTCCTGTTTGCTATTTTGCATTATCTGTCAGTGCATGCATGCAGGCAGCCTGTACATTAGGCATTGTTGGCTAGCTTACTTGATTTTCTTTCAGGATTGGTTTTTAGTAGGGTCTGGGACCCATTTACACAGCTGATTATCAAGGGTTCATGGATTCATTGATTTTGAAAATCCTGGTGAAAAGGCACAGATATTTCTTTAAAGTTTATTATGTAAACAAACATGTCTGATGTGAGGAAATCCATTCCGCTGACAACTGGCAATCATCTAGATCAATAAAACTCTTGTTAAACTAAGGCTGTTCACACACCAAGACCAAGTCAGGGCTCGTTTTTTAGGAGAGGGGCTGATTACCACAGATTTGTTTTCACATTCACTTTAAACAGTAAAAGTGCATGAAAATGAATCTCTCAAACAGTTGTACTGTCCGTGCCTTTAATTGAGCATGTTGAGTAAACATCCACAGTGCAGGCTAGCAAAAAATAAGTAAACCTTGTGATTTAATAATGTCTCCAAGCACTAATTGAGAATATGTTTTCAATTAAGGAGGTGATTTGCCAATTAATTAAAGGCACATAAAGTTTGTTGATGACAAATCTGCTCTTCCCATGGTCAACATGAACCATGCCTCAATGCACTCAATGTTCAGAAGTCATGTTATAGAGGTGCATATGGCTAGAAAAGGCTTCAAAAGCATTGCTAAAGACCTGGGTTAAATTAATCCACAAAACCTTCAGGACTTTTGCCAGAAGTGGGTGTTGTGTTAAGATCACTCCCCAAGCGCAATATGCAATCCAAAAAGAAGTAAGAATTGACCTAAAGGTAACAGCAAAAGACCTACAGAAAACACTACAATCTGTAAAAGCTGCATTCTTCCTAAGGGGTTCTAAAGCTTATCCGAAACCACCTGGAAGATCCAGCTGAATTTGTTGTTTGAGCGTAAAAGAACCACTTTTGGTTCCATTAAGATCCATGTCTGTAATCGAGACTGTAATGTGACTGTAAAGCACCTTTACCATTTAAAACAATTTAGGCCTTTAAAAGGTTCCTCACACTTGTACAGCTCTATTATAAATATGCTTCTTAATAGAAACACAAGTGGTTCTTCTGTTGCATCTCTCAATTAATCATTTGAAGCAACTTTAATTTGTGTAAATGTATTTCTGAATTCATTTATTATCGATTGCACAATTCCAACATTCATCACCTTGGTAGGCATGTTTTTTTTTTTTTGTAAAAATAAATAAATAAATAAATAATAATAATTAAAAAAGAAATTGTCAGTAGTTTCAGACCCTTACTACTTTTATGATTCCTTGGTGGACTACAAACACAAAAATTGGGATAAACAGCAGTTTACATGCAAACACTGAGTTGTTCTTACTGGGGAAGGTTTTTTACCAGGTTGGACAGCAAGGGGAGCACAACGTGGCTTTCTTCTAATAATATCCGTGCAGATGTTCACATCACTTTCTGTTTCCTTCCTCAGCATTGAAACAGGGAGTAATGGGACAGAATGAACTGTACCACTTGATGCACAGTCCTGAGAGTTGATAGCTTTTGTGTAAGCTACTTGTTGCACCAGGACCACCATTTTCAGGAGGATCAAGGATTGGTACTTTTGGGCTTGGGCTGTGTGAAGTCTTACAGTTGGAACTATTGATTATTATTCAACGTTAAAGATGTTCAGTTGAGTCTCTGTCCCTTAAAGTCTTCCAAAGATTCATTTCCTTTGTGCCTTGCCTATTTGACCCATTCACTAAGAAAAAACAAAACAAACAAACAGCCCAGGGGTGTTTGTGCAGGACACGTGTATAAGACAATGTCCCTCAGCTCAGTGGAGGTCCTGCAGCACTACATTGCACTGGAGTTGTGGCTCACCCTGTCTGTCATAGACCATATAAAAAACTTTTTCCAGCTCTCTGCCCTTTGCAGCCCTCCTCTCAAATGCAGGGTTTAAAATTAGTCTCCATCAAGCATTGCTGCTCTCCCTTTTAAAGCTCCCTCTGAGTGTTTATCGAAAGTAAAAGCTCCTTTATCCAACCTTTCAGTCCATCACTGATGTATTTGCACCCCACAATTGGTCTACTTGCTCTGGAGCGAGTGCACCTGCTGCCTTGTGCTGGAGAAAAACACTGCTGCTCTTTGGCTTCTGTTTTCTGTCTGAACCTAATGCAGGGGGGCAGTAGATAGAAACATCAGTAATCACATAGGAGACTACAGAGTTTCAAGGGCAACAAATATTATTGTGCAAATCAAGTACATGCATTAGATTTACTGTGTGCCTGCTGTAGAGCATTGGAATTGTTTTCTGTGGAGGGATGGAGCTCCATCCAGTACCTTGATGTGTTGGAGTGGTGTTGATTATCCAGGGATAATTAGGGCCTGAGCTCACTGATGCTCTTGTAGTAAAGTCTGTTACTCTAGCAGGGGGACAGTCTCCCCATTGGTACCCTCTTTTTAGTTCAATGAGAGTCCATCTACCTTGTGTAACTACAGTTAAAAGAAAAACTAAGTGACCTCTTTGGAATTGCCCAGATTTCTGCCTTGATTACTAATAAAATGTGTCACAATGATGGGCAAACAAAGCCTAACTGAACTGATAACACACAGTTGTACTGTCCATGCCTTTAATTGAGCACATTGAGTAAACATCCACAGTGCAGGCTAGAAAATGTAAGTGAACCTCTGTGTTAATAATATCTCCAAGAGCTTTCAGTTAAGGACATAAGATTGGAATTGTGGGTTTCATAGGTGCTTTGTCCATTAAATAAAATGTGGTCTCATCACCACATTTATAAACAAACAATCTTGCTAAACTAATAATGTACAAAGTTTTGTACTAGTCATGTATAGTTTTATTGAACATATAAAGTAAACATCTCTAGAGCAGGCTAGAAAAAATAAGTGAACCTTAATGAAATTATAGACAGATCCCTATTCAGCAGCAAACACCTCTTCCAAACATTTCTTGTAGCTGCAAATTATTATTCATGTAGCTGCTTATTCTTTTCTCTGCTTTATGTATGTGTTGTTTTTTTTTTTTTTATGCATTTTAACCACTTTTAGACTGCATTTATTGTTGATCAAAAGCAGAGTAACTGTTTGTCCCAGCAGCAAAGCTTGTGCATATAAACAGGGTTAAGCTCAGGACTCTGCTATTCCAAAACAACCATGTGTTTTGGGTCATTGTCTTGTTGCATCACCCAACATCTCTTTAGCTTGAGGTCATGGAGCTACTCAGCTTTCGATGAACAATAAATGCAGTTTAAAAGTGGTTAAAATGCATTAAAAAAAACATACATTCTAAGCTGAAAAGCAAAGTATAAGCTAAACACAGAGATGGTGTGCCTCCAGCAGGAGCACCAAGCAGGAGCAACTAGAACAGAATTCCTCCCCAACTTTGTGTCATTCTTATTTGCAGCTACAGGGAATTTTTTGGAAAAGGTGTTTGCTGCTAAAAAGGGATCTGTCTGTAATTTAATTAGAGTTCACTTACTTTTTCTAGCCTGCTCTGTAGATGTTTCTATTACAACAGTTTGTACATTATTAGTTTTGCAAGATTGTTTGTCTAAAATGTGATGATTATACCACATTTTATTAGTAATAAATGCAGGAATCCAAGTACATCCAAAGGGTTCACTTACATTTACTTGCAGCTGTACTGTACTCTAACTTGACGTAGCTAACTACTGTTAATCAGTGAAGCGACCCTGCTACAGCCTGTGGTCTTTGATGAGAAAATGTCTGTTTCTTTCCTCTTCAGCTGGTCACTGTCTGGCCACCCAAATGTTGAAGGAGTGGAGAGAGCAGGAGGAGGCCCAAACACCAAGGCCCTATCTGTCTGAGTAAGTGTCCAGACATGTACACATTAAACCCTTCTTCTAGACACCTAAATACGCAATGCAATAGGACCCATAACGCTGGCTTCCTTTCATGGCTTTGCTCCAGTGGAAAAGTCTGTTGCCTTCAGTGAAAGGTCATACTTCAACCATGTCCTCCAAGGGTTTGCATAATAACTTGATTATTGCCATGGAAATGGACACGAATATATCCAACCTTTTGTTGACTAGACAACCCAAAGTCCCCACTGTGCTTGTAACCAGGTCATACAGTGGAGAAGCAGTTAGGCATGTATTAGCAGACCATGCCATTCAAATGCAAGTGAGTGATTGTGTGTAGTTGCTATGGTTCTGGTGTGGGGCTTTGTGTAGAGTCTGGGCAGCAGTGGACGATTCAGGTTAAAGCCTCTGTGTGTATGTGTCTGTATAGGCAGAGCTGGCTGGTGATCACCATTGCCTTGGCTGTGTTCTTGCTGACCAGCGTTACTGGAAACCTGATCCAAGCGTGCCGAAAATGCAGAGACCGTCTGCAGCATGAGTATTCATATGTGCCATTGGAGAATATGAACAGGCCTTCAGGCAGACGCACAGGACAGAGGACCCAGCCTGGGAAAAACCTCTTTGTACCAGATGACTCGGACTCTTAGGACTCTTCATGACCTGGAAAATCAACAAATAAGAGCACAAAGCTGTCCCTGCATGGACATCACTGCGCAAGTGATATCTGAGGCCTGTGCAGTGGGGAGTACGGTGTCCCCAGTCTGCCTCCATCCGCATTGGCACTGCGCTTTACTAGTGACCTATAAAACAGGTTTTGAGCCTTCTTGTTCCTGTTGGCCACACATCAGGAGTTGTTTCACAAAGGAGGATTTCTTGGTAAAAAGTACATCCGTCCAACAGGAACAAGTAAGGACCGTCCAACGTCCTAAAAAAATATTTACAATTATTTATTTAATTTAAAAATTCCAACACAATCGTGATGAAAGCAGAGGAGCAGTTGCTGAGTTCTGTCCATTAGGCTTCATGCTAAACACACGATGTTGACAAAATCATGAAAACATTCTGCAAAGGAGAGACCAGTTTTCCAGAGGGTAGAATTTGTGGTAATACATTACCAATGTAGTGGTGTGGCAGATATTCCACAGGCTTTTGCCTGATTACCATGGATACCAGGAAATATTAAGAAAAGCCAACATAACTGGATCTATGTGTTACAGTGTGGCTCCAGTGTTTGGAAGTTCAATCAGCTTTACATCTGCAGCCTATTCTTTAATTTGTCTTGCAGTGGAATTTCACTGCTCTGCGTAGTTCAGTTATTGAGGTGTTAACAAGTGGAGCGTTTGGGTGTGAAATGGTTTGTTCTAGAGCAACTAGCTGATTTGTTCACAATAATGGGGATGGGAGCCACATATCTATGCAAATCAAAAATTGCAAGAATACTTAAGGCCATGAACAAATTTAAGAATTATAGTTTAAAAATAAAAAGATCAGGACTTGACTGAGGTGCTGGAGATAAGTTAGCAAAGCTAAAAATGAATAAAAGCGTCTGCGCACTCAAATCCATGCACAAAGTTACTAAAACTTTAATCTGCAAGCTTTCGGTCAGATACCTTCTTCAGTGCTTTGCCATCAGCAGCCGAAGTCCAAGCGAGCACAACTGGCCGTGCTCTCTTTGGGTGGGTAAATGGCACTCTCTCCTCCCATTATTCTAAAAGGCATCTGTTTGCTGGTGTGGTGGAGCTGGGGACCCGGTGCTTTCCTCCGAGCATGCCGGCTGTCCAGCAGTGCTGCATTGTTAGAGCTAGGGGGAGTTGTGAACGGGTGGGTTAACTGGCAGTACCAAATTTGCCAAAAAAATATAACTTTCTTTAAGGCACGTAAGGTAAGTAACAAATGAATACAACAGTTGCTAAAGGTTTAAAAACAGCACTTGATTACCCTTAATTGTGGCACATGGGTCAGTCAGCTGAACTGACTGAAGTCAGGCATCATGGGAGTTGTAGTCCTCGATTGAATACTCTACAAGTTAAAAACACAGTGTCCACAGAGACGTGTAAAGGCAGAAAGCCTGCAGATGAAAATGATTAATTTTACGTGGGTTTTAGGCCAGAACCTTCTCAGACCTCAGGCAGCATATCCACAACCCTACATGTAAAAACTTTCTGTGAAGAGGCATTAAACTCTTCAGGATGTCGGGCTCCTATCACCACTGCTGTGAACAATTCTGACTCTTAAGTTTCTGTTGAACAGGGCATTTCACACCAGGCCCACTCTGAATGACTTTGTTTACATCTTGGCCACTTACGTATGTAGAAATGTTAAGCAATCAGTAGGCTTTTCATGTAACCTAGTACCAGTATTGTTAGTGTAATGACTAGCTTCGAATGCGTGTATTGTCATGTATTTGAAACATTGGAACTGCCAAGTGGCTGAAAAGAACAGAAAACCCACTGAATTGAAACTCGAATATAATAGAAGCCATTTCTTTTATAACTGAGGTTCGATTCAGTGTCTCTTTATGGTGCAAAACAGGTGCAGCAGGTATTAGAGATTAGGTTTATAAAAAAAAAAAAACGCTTGCCAAACCAATGAAAAACAGACACGAGAGGAAAAAGGCATCAGATAAACAGGTCTGCTCACTGGTATGTCATGGCAACCAAGGAAAAACAGTGTGAATATGCATATCTTTTATTGTCAGTTTGAATCATTTAGAACCTCATTCTGGGGCTTCTACAGCACAGTCTCAGAAACTGGTATCATTGCTTGTCTGCAGTTGTTGTCTTCTTCGATTTGGTGTCATTTCCTTGATTGCCTCAGGAACTTCCGTGTTGGAACCCAGGTGTGAATGTTAACAGGCTGGCAGTATCATTTGGTCACCTGCAGGGTCCTTACCCTGTTCTTGATGTTCATCATCTTGTTGCCATGGAACCAGACCAGGCAGAGTTATGAATCCTGAGATTCATGAGAAGGTACTTGAGAAGCTAGACTGTCTCCTGTTTCGTTTTTTTTGTTTACTCCCCTCATTTCATTTTTGAAAACCATGTCGTCCCTCGTGGCTTTTATTGTGGGCTTTATCTGTCTTATTTCCTTTTGCATACATTGTAAAGTCACACACCAGTTCCTTCCACCAGACTCCAAGAGAGCAAAACAAGGAAATTTCTAATGGACTTTGGACTTGACATACTCCTATTTCATTAGTTGGGGAATCTGAGCTTGTTTGCCTGGACTTGTTGGCTATAATGGTGGGGAAAGGAAAACCTGATGGAACATAAGATGTAAGGGCTAGGAGCACCCGAGTCATTCCTTGGGTTTTAGTGCCTTGTATTGCCTGCTGGATCAGTACTCTAAGACAAAGCGATTTTTGTCCAGTGTTGCTTTGGCTCAGTAGAGCCTGGAGAGTCCTTAATAGTACAGCAACGCACAGGCAACGTGAGCTGCATTAGTCTTTAGCTAATCATCGTACAATGGCGGTACACTGGTAATTGGCAATTTGTCTTAATCGTTAGCGTTTGCGCCTCCACACTGTTGCTTAGCATGGACGTGCCCATAATGACTAAGCTTCACCAGCAAATCTATGAGTCAGACAAGAAACAGCATTTTTCATGATCAAATAGACTGCTCTGACTTTTCTTAACAAGTGATGCACTGGAAAGCTCATTGCGTCTAGGTAAGCGGTGGGCTCATTTAGTCTAGACGTGAGAGAGCGATGATGTGGTCTTGTTTTCTTCCCTCTACTTTATTCTTGTGGAGATATTTTTCCATTCAATGTGAGGCCAGTATCTGATGACATTCCGCCACACAAATGTTTAAAAAATAAAAAAATAAAAAAATAAAAAAATAAAGGTGGCCAATGGATTTTTCTAATAAGCTGGAGCCAGCTGTTATTTGTCTGGGCTGCTAAGAGCTACTTTAGTTAATGCTGTATTTGATACTTCTGCTTGTTCTGTTGTGGCTTGACGGTTAGACCATGTAGCCCACTCTGCTTTAGCTTAAGAGACCGACCACAATGCCCATCTGGCCTTTGTAGAAGAGCGGGTCAAACAGCAGCACTTGCTTTTGTAGCACTTGTTTGCTAGACCCATTCAGAGACATACTGGACTTCTGTTCATGCAGTGTTTATTTTTCCACCTCTGCTTTAATGTGAAAGATGAAGGACTGGTCTAATAGCTTAGAGTCTGACCCTCACTGATAATGCTCCCTCATGTTCTCCTGACCATCCTGAAAATCTGTGGCGAGGTGTAAGCTTTGGGTTGGTCCTACCATCTCTATATGAGAAGTTCTCTGTGAGTGTGGTTGAGTTTGCACCCTCCTGCTAATGGATTGGATCTGAACTGTGAGGGTGTTACTGCACTGTTTGTGTTCAGTGGTGTGTGAGAGCTAGTCCAGTCTGCTGTAGCTTCTAATTTGGTCCATAGGAGGCACTAAGGCTTCTATATCGTCAGTGTTGCAACAAAATCTTGATTGTTTGTTTGTTTTTGTTCATTATTGACATACACTGAAATCACCAGCCACCCATTAACACCTGTCAGCATTTCATCAGGAGTGGATCTGTGGACATGGTCCAAAATGAATAGAATGTCTTTAGCTGCATCCAAAGCCTAAGCTGCAGCCCAAAGATAGGGTGAGTCCTCGTTAGGACTCTCCTATGAAACTCCATCTTAGCAGCCTGCTGGTCACACAGATGGAACCCTCTACATGGTGGAGTCACCGGAGAGGTCCCGCCTCTTGGATTTGTGACACGAAAAATGTGCTTTTTCATTTCTTCATGGAAATTAATTATAATTCTAAAAACTAAACTTTTCTTTTTTGTGGATAACCGAGGGCCAGGAAGGATACATCAGTTGCCACCTACAAATCGCTCAAAGCATAAACTGCATTTCCGAGATGTATGTGAAGTGTCCTATTACGTAGGCTGCATTTCTCGGCCGCTGCATCGGCTGCAGCCTAGGCTTTGGAACGCTTTTATGTTACCTGCACTAAAAGTTAAGAGTTTTTTTATTATTATTCTGGAAAGTTGCCATTTTTAAGATGAGGTTTGGGTCCAACATCAATGATATTTTCACTTTTTTTAACTTAAATGCCTAATAATAATAATAAGTAATCTTTTATTATTATTATTATTCGTATTATTATTATTATTATTATTAATATTATTGAGCACTTTACATCAAATAAAGTTCAGTGACAGTCGCAATTTAAAGTAAAGGTGTCACAAAGGGTTCATTTAGGGCATTGCTGTAGGAGAGCCCTTTGAGCACCTTCATTTTTAGGAGCAAACTGTGACTGAACATTATTAGATGTAAATGCATAAACATTTGGTCCAGTTAAGAGCTGAAGAACCTCTAAATTGGTAAAGAACTTTTACACTGACTTCTTTTAAAATATCATACAGGTAAAGAACCTTTTTTGCACATGAGAGATGTGTGTTAAAAACTATTTAAAGACTTAAAGACGAATACCAGGTTCTTATGGAACCAGCGGTGGTTTTTCAGTGGTATTCTTTGGGGTACCTTTTGTTGCACCTTAATATTTGTGCATTAAAACATAGAAATTAAGAGCACTGGTTAAACAAACTGAAGCAATTAACTTTAATAAAAGATGAAAGAGAAATGATTAATGGAGATTGTATATTTAGCAGTGTTTTATACACCCTGCACATCCAAACAACAGAATTAGGGTTGATGTTCTAGAGCGGATATTTTTATATGCATATTCTATAGACAGCAACAAAGGTTTTGGTCGTTTATTTCAAATGGAGCTATTTATGATTTTTTTTGAGTAAGTTATGATCAGCATAAACATTTGAGGATTGTTTTTTTTTTCTTTCACATCAGTGCCAATATGGGCGGGCCCACACTGTTGCTTTGCCTTCTAGTATTAAAAAGCTCTGAGCTCCACCCTCATGTTTGTGGTATGCATGCATAACCTTTGCAGTAGCAGTGATGAACAGCAGATCACTACAAAGACATGACTTTTTTGCTGGTCCTCACTGCGACTGGAACATTGGTACTTGAATGTGGGGTGAATATTTGAAACATTTTGATACAAATACTTGATAAACTGATTGTATTAATGAATAAAGTTTTAACTGCTGAACAACAAACCCGTGTGGGAGCCATGTACTGATTCCACAGTTCATGCTTGATTACTGCTACTACATCTGTTTGGCATCGACACACACACAAGGCCAAGAGCGTAGAGTACTCGTATTACTGCAAGCACCTTAAAGGGCCATCCCACCGACTTTCCACATTTCTGCATAATGCCGCCATTGACATGTAAACAACGTCCTTTTAAAGGGGTTGCTGTGAGGATTTCTTTGTAGTAGTGGTGATGGAAACCAGGGGTCACCATGTTTGCAACACAAATTATATAGGCATATAGGTATTTACTATCTGAAACCACCAGTAAACCTGCACGATTCTTCTGAGTTTAATAATATAATTGGTGACTTGATAACTTGATTTTGCCGTCCAGCAGCGAGCGTATTTAAATAAATATGAATACTTTTGGGTCAAAAGCTGCAAAACAGTGTATCCAACATTGGACATTCACGAAGTGTATTTGCTAACAACTCTGATTAGGTTAATATAATCTAATATTTTCATAATATTTAATATCACACTTTTATAAATGTTTAATCCTGACTCATGTAAATTTTGTCATGACTAACCAATAGGAGAGCTCTCTGCAGCACCAAACAGGAAGCAGCAAAGTGGCTACAGGAACATCTCTTGGATAGATAAGACATGGAGAAGGCCTTTGGGTTTTTTGGGATGTTTTTTTTTTTTTTTTCTCTCCTCTGAACAAATACTGCACACACATGGGCAACTGTGACCAACATCTGCTTCATGTCAAAAAATAATAATATGTTTTGAATTGTATTTTTTTTTTTTATAGGAATAATTATGTTTAGTCATTTCAATGTCTCCTAGTGTATGATTAGCATTAGTTTTCGCACAGTACTGCATTAAATCTGTTTACATCTTAGCTATGTGGTGCAGATATTTGGGAAAATGTGTGGAATTCCCCATTTGCCAGTGTTGATGGAGTTGTTTTGAGCATGTTTTGGTGTTAATTTCACCGCAAGCTGTTGTAGGGTTTGTGATTTCAAAGCAGACGCAAGTTCTCTTTAATTGGTGTGACCCACCGTGGCGTGCCCAAAAATGAACAGTTCAGTGGCAGAAGTATTCCACCTGTCAGTCGTCTCATTGCCTCAGGCTGGTCCCGCCCATGTATCTGTTCCGTTGAGCTGATGAGCTGATGCAATCCCCCACCCAGATGTCAATTTGTAAGCTCCTTTACATCATCTCTCATTACCTTCACTTTACACATTACCTGCCCTCCAAATGTTCTGTTCGTTTGGTACAAACGACCTGAGTACCTCCCGTGACTGCTGTTCCCCTTTAGATCCGGAGACTGTAGTGTTTACCCAGTGTAGAACAGCTTCCCGGGACAACTGAACTGTTCTCTAAGTGTTACAAATGTTCATATGCTGATATTCTGCCGAGTTCCTGCTATATCAGCTGCCAGGGGCTTTTTGGTGGCAATGACCTGCATAAGGCCACACACAAGTTATTTTGGCCTTGATGGCTAAACTCCAGCTTTTGAACTCCTCTGAGGGTCAGCATGACAGAGCCTGACCCACTTAGTGGCCTGTTGATGTCTGATTACATCATTTTGCATGTTTTAGTCTTTCATAGCTATGTAAGCTGCCGTTATTTCAGCAAAAATGAAAAAAAAAAAAGACAGAAATATGAATGTCTTTTTTTTTTTTATTTATTTATTTTTTTTTATTGTCTTGTATTGAATTGTACAGAAGGCAGAATCAAATGCTCACTGATTCATGTGTCCTGAAACACTGGCTGCAAAGCAGGAATACACCCTGAATAGGACTGCAGAATGGGTGTGCCACACACTCGCCCACATACCCATTTACTCACACACATACCTAGCGGTAATTAAGCATAGCCAGTTCACCTACCATGTGGTTTTAGGAGGTGAGAGGAAACCCAGCCAGACAGAAACCAGTTTGCTGAGCAGAGCGCACACACTCACACTCTTACACTGTCTGTCCTATGACCATGTCGCCAGTGATTTTACAATTGAAATAAAATAATAGAATTCCATTTTTCCCCACAATTTTTAGTCATTTTCATTTCGTACACAGTAACTTGGACTCACTAGCATATTACTTGATGCTACTACTACTGCTACTGCACTGACTAGCATCACGTGAGTAATGGATAGGTAGGGCCAGGCCAGTTTTGCTCTCTGTGGCAACAACAGGGCTGGAGCTGGTGTCTCCAATATGGCCAATGTTTAGACAAACTCAGTGTGTGTATATATATATATAATTTTATTATATATATTATTTATTTTTATTTTTTTTTGGGGGGGGGTTTGACTTTTTGGCATAATAGCGGTTCTTGGTGAATAGACCCATATAAATGCTCCAAAATGTCTAGAATTTTTTTACATTGACTTTCATTGCCCTCTCTGGGAAAGCTGCCATTTGAAATGAAAAGGTTTTTTATGCACAAAAGTGATGATTTTGTAATTTCTTTACAGTCTGATTACGAAGCTATGGAGGCAGTGGATATAGATAAGTGTATATAGAGATATATAGATAGATATAGATGTTACAGTCAGCACGGCTACATCTTTAATATTCAATATTACAGACTGCCTTTTACACTTTATCTGCACATTGACATTGGAACCCTGTTTGTCTCCGCATTCGTAGCACGTGTTATTCCAACATCTGGCTCCGTATTCTGTATTTCCCTGTCATCTTCCTGAATGTTCTAGGAATGGTCACAGTGCCACTCAAAGTGTAACACTTTTTTTGTATTGTCTTGTATTGAATTGTACAGAAGGCAGACTCAAATGCTGACTGATTCATGTGTCCTGAAACACTGGCTGCAAAGCAGGAATACACCCTGAATAGGACGGCAGAATGACATTTGAACCCTGTTTGTTTCCGCATTCGTAGCACGTTATTCCAACATCTGGCTCCGTATTCTGTATTTCCCTGTCATCTTCCTGAATGTTCTAGGAATGGTCACAGTGCCACTCAAAGTGTAACACAGTGTCCACCTTCTAGGAACATTAAAAAAACACACACACACATCCTGCGCAGATTCACAGCCGCCTCAGTGTACGATGTGTACATGTAGCTGATAAACAGAATGGCACAGTTGTTGAACCCTCCTCATGGCTGTTGCACAAGAAGTTCTGAACATGCCCTAAACATTAACAAAATTACATAAGCCAGGCGGTGCGCTGCTGAGAGGGTTGGTATTCGCTGTTGTGGTGGCTAGTGCTGCTTCCAGTGACATGCTTCCAGTATTAATGGGAAGAAAAACAGCATTGCGTCTTGATTTGGCCCGGCCTGCTGGAAACACTTTTTCACAAGTTTGTTCTAGATAAGACTGGTGGCATTATTTAGTTTTTTTTTTTTCTTAACCCAGTTATATAACTGGGTTAAACTCACATCATCTATACAAACACAACACTAGAGTAATATAATAGCTCTAATAACTCTCTTATAAATGACAGTTAATGGCAGATTAATTGAATATTAACTCTATTATATTTCAAACTTAGCATTTGGTAGTGAGTGGTTCAGAATTGTCCAACCTATTTTCACCCCCTACCTTCACATAGTCTGTTTTTGTTTACGTACCTTTTAGACTGATATTTTTTTTATTGTTTTATTGTTCATTCAAAAAGCAGTGCTGGCTAAAGCACTTTATATAACTTCTGTATTTAACAAATGAATATCTGTTCTGTTGAGCTGATGCAATCCCCCACCCAGATGTCAATTTGTAAGCTCCTTTACATCATCTCTCATTACCTTCACTTTACACATTACCTGCCCTCCAAATGTTCTGTTCGTTTTACCTTCACATAGTCTGTTTTTGTTTATGTACCTTTTAGACTGATATTTAACAAATGAATATGTGACATCACAAAAAGCAATGACAACTAATTTGCATATATGCCCTTTGTGGACTAGAGAATGAATGGTCTACTTAAAAAAAAAAAAACCTCCATGATATGAGACCTGTGAGGGTTTCTTCGAGGGATCATGTGTGTTAGAGGAAACAGTCATAAGGACAAGGGAAAACATCACACTGTGTGGGAGGGCTGCTCCACACTTACATCACTTTTTCAGTTGGAACACAGGCCGTCCAAAATATTTGCTTAGTAGGGAGAGTGTGCTCCTCTTATTAAACAATCACTGACTGTGTGCCGGCCTGAAGCAGTGGAGCCAGGCAGCCAGCTGGCGGATGGACAGCGTAGCAGTGACAGGGAGACGACCACTGTTCCTGACCCAGGAAAGAATGTTTTTGAGCCTTTATCCAAAGGCCAACTCTCCATCGTCAACAGGAAATGACATTGCAGAGAGCACAAAGAACAACTCGAGCTCATACATCACTCCACCCTTATTGCGCTCGGTGCTATAAATAGCCTCCTGGAGCTTTTTTGTCGTTATCTATCTGTTTGTAGACACCTGCTCAGCCAACTTATGATATTTCTTCAAATATCAGACATATTGAAGTGTTTCAAAACTCATAATGGTTATAAAGTTTTAAAGGGGTTTTGACTTGAAATGGTTCATTGTAGAGAGAAATGTATTGACTACATAGGGAGCACTATTTAGCCAGCTATCTTAAGGCAGACCTGTGCAATAGAAATAGGAGCTGAGGAACATACTTCAGCTTTAGGTTGGTCTGGTTAATTTAGAATTTGTGTTTTGGCAAATACCCCCCAGTTGACACAATGTCTACAATGTCTAGAGCTGCTGAAAAGCTCTGAAGTAGTCTGATAATGGGCCCCATCCCCCAATAATGAAGGTTCTTCAGGTTGTTCTTGAGAAAAGTCCTAATCATGGGGTGTAAGAAGAAATTTCTGCTTACGACTGGTTGGTAAATAAGGCCCAGTGTTCTCTTTATGGACTATTTTGCCTTATTATTTATTTTTTGGCTGAAAGCTCATCTAGCTCATCTACCTGTTACCATTTAATATGAACACTTTTAGAGTCTAGAGTCTTTGGAGTAGGAAGCTTTTGCTTCCTATCACCAGCAGTGTAAGCAAAGCTGCTTCTGTAGATCTCTAGAATGGAGCACTTCACACCAAGCCACTCTGAATGGCCGTGTGTTTCCATCTTCAATGCTTCATTAGACTGAATTATGCAGAACAATCCGTGTTCTTTAACGGGGGTAACAGCCTCCTATTCTGGGAAGGCTTTACGCTAAGTGTTGGAACATTGCTGTGAGGATTTGATTACATTCACCTACAGCATCAGTGAGCTTCAGGTGTTAATCTTGGGGGGGAATTTGTTTTAGATCATAATCTCCACTCCAGCTCATCACAAAAAGGTACTGGATGGTGTGCCATCACTCCAGAGAACACAGTTAAATGTCTCTACGGCCGACTGCTTGGAGATCTAGCTGAAACTTGCTGTTAGGCCTCATGACCTTAGGCCCACGTGTGGCTGCTCCAGATCGTCCTATTCTATTGATAGTTCTTCTCTATGGGGATTTACAAGCAGTGTAAATGCGGTGGGTGCACTTTAAAGTAAGATGGCTGGAGACTAAAGGGCATATAGTGTAGCGGCAATAATAATAATAATAGCAATAATAATTGATGTTAAATCCAGACTGATTTAATAAATCCTTTCACCAGCCCACAGTGTCCAAGCTTGAAAATATGGAAGTGCTTTGTCCAAACTGGTGTCTTGTCCCATGTCTGAAGGGGGGTGTAGCCTCTTAAGACACCTTCATTAAAATCCCCCCACTCTAATTCTATTGTCCTCCTTCTTTGGCAGCCTCTTGAGATCCATCTGCCTAGAAGGGAGGGGTGTTTTTTTTGTCATCCCCAAAACTGGTGACCTACATCTTCTGTAGTGATGTGTCATCATTTTCATTCTTTAGTTTGACGCAGTCTCTCAAGGCCTAGTGAAAAGAAACACCCCCCCCCCCAGCCCCATGACTCCTTTCATTTAACCCATTCACCTCCAACAACTCCAACAAGTTCTGATTGTTCTATGTTTGACATATTTTAGTAGGAAAATGAAGTATAATGTTTGTTTCATAATATGTTTATAGGTATATTAGGTTAAAATATTTAGAGCCTAGGCCTACCTCAGCGGTTAGAGCATTGTTGGCCAATTAGTTTTAGACCTGCATTTTACTTTAATTTCTAAAAAGACGCTGACGGTGCTTTGTTTTCACTTTTCCAAGAAGAAAAAGTTTTTAACACTACTCAACAGCTAATAAAAGATGCACTTTAAATACATATAAATAATGTGAGCAATTATTTTATTTATACACATATAAAGATATAAATGGTAAGGACTCCCTGAAAAGGAGAAATACATGATTAAATCACTTTATTATTATTACTCACTTCACCTCATTACAATGCCACTCTTTTCTCATGGCTGACAGCTGCTTCCCTGTCAGTCTGTTTCCATGGTTACGACATAAACAAAAGTTACCTCTAATTACGTCCTTACAGAAATCAAGAGCTGCTGCAGTAATGATGGTAATGTTGGGGTGCTAATTAATTGTTTAAAATATGCAAGGTGGATAGATATGAACATAAATAGCTATATAAAACACTTGATTGATCACTTTTTATCATTTTAGTTTAAAACATATAAAAAACATTTAATTTAATTTAATGTATGGTGCAATAAATACTACATTTAATACAAAGATATTTCATTTACATAAACTATTTAAACATTAATAATGTGAGGACTAAAACGTTTCTATAATCGAATAATCTATTAATAGAGTATTAATAATAAACTGCGTTTGCACTAACGGAGAGGTTTGTGTCTGTTTAGAGGGCGTTTCACAAAAATAGCTATCTAGCTACGAGCTGGAGATCAGCTTTCTGCACGGCATCGACCAAAGCCGTACACGAGCAGCGCCAAACTCCCCTCCATCTCTGCGTGCTCTCCGGTCCAGTGACTGTAGAAAACAGCAGTTGCTCCAGTCTGCTCGGTCCGGACCGAGTTCTGCACTTCTCTCGGACTCGGGGCCGGAGCGCTTTGCCCAGTCTTGCCTTGCTTCACAGCGTGATCACGTGCGTTGGTGACAGTCAGTCACAACAAAGCGTCGCCCCTGATTGGCTGGTGAAGTTCGAACGAGACCCTCCCATAGGCTGGCCGGAGTGACGTCGCCAACGATCAGCTGTTCATTTTCCACAACAATAACAAAGGGAGCGCTTCACACTCGGAGGGGCTGCAGAGGAGAAGCCGCTCTAAAGCTCCGAATTCAAGGGTCCAGAAACTCTCTATTTTCCCAGAGAAAAACTATATTTATATATTTTTATATCGTGTAACCTGTTCTACCTCAACCTCGAAGTGGCCTGTCTTGTTTTTAAGGGGTTTACCCTCTTCCGGTTTACAATACTTCGTCGCAGGTGAGTCTTTCTTTGTTTATCGTTTTGCTCAGCGTCGGTAATCAGGGGTTTTCACATTGAATGTTATTTATTTTAGAATAAAACATTTATATTTCAATATTAATCATTTATGCGTGTAAATATAGCTAGCTAGCTGTTACCGGAATAAAATACACTTTAAAAAATCAGAAGTTTTTTATGCTTGAAATCGAGTCAGAAAAAGTTTGCGTGTATTTGTGTGCATGTGTCGTGGCATATATTTAAAAGGCTCGGCTTTTCCTGGTGTGCACTGATGTGTGTGTCGCTGGATGAGATGATCGATGTCGTGCCGATGCCGACGTTAGGTAGGGGTCAGGTTTGGCTCAGCAGGCCTGCTGTGGTCCGCCCTGTGGGTGTAGAGTTACCGAGCAGAGTCCTCGGCCCTCCCCCACCCTTCCTGCAGCCCATCGACAACATCAGCACAGGCTGTTCAAAGCAGGCCAAGGCTAGCTTCATCATTTTACGCTGATCTGTGGCCCAATAGCTAATCATAAGCCCAAGCCGTGTCTTAAACACACAGACACTGACCTTTTTATGTTCAGGCGCCGCTGCTCTCTGCAGAAGCACTGCAGTGGGTCTGAGCCTAGCTGTGGTCCGCTGTGGTCCGCTGTGGTCTTGGTGTGAACCGTGTATTTAAGTAATTACGGTTCAAATGGCGGTCATCTTTGTTCATGCTGCACTTCTCAGTGTCTACAAAAACGCCTTCCTTCCTTCTGTCTCTTCTCTGTCTCGATCTTCAGTTTCCTCTCTTACCGTTGAATTCATACAGCTTTGTGGTAGCGTTGTTTAGGTGAGACCCCCTGTTGTGTAACTGTGGACACACTGACCTCAGTAGCCAGGCTAGGCCAGTGGTGAGGTCCTAAAAGTTTAAGCTTGGAGTTTATTTTGACATTTTCATTTATTATGTTATTAATATAATGCTCATAACTGAAAGCTGATATTTCTGGCACTATGCCAACAAAAAAAGGTAAACCAACATAGATGATCTGTCACCCAGCTCTGCTTTAGCCTGCATATGCATTTCTATAATTTGTCTTTTGTCTAATATGGCTGATTCATGACAGGAGCTTATGGGTGGCTGTTTGATTCTCTGTGGCTAATCCTCTTGTTTGGGGGGGCCTCTGGACTGTGCTTGACCCCCACAGTCCCCATCCACAGACAAAGCAAGCTGCATCCAGCAGGTGCAAGAGATTGTGAATCGACTGCTTGTCTGATAAAGACACAGCTGTTTGAGGGGAGGCTTTTGCTGCTTCTGTGCACTGTGTTGTTTTGCATGTAACGTCAACAGATAAGAAGTTCCTCATGAGTCATAGTTCTGAACAAAGTGATCGACACAAAGAAGAGTTGTCTTAGATATCGACTTCCTCCGAAGAAGTGTATCATTACCTAGAACAGATGACTGTACGGGCCGTGCCTTACTGAGAAAGCACTATTATTCAGAGCTACCTACAATACATACAAATTATGGCTAAAGAAAACATCTCGACAGTCTCAGCCTGTGCAGTTTTGGAATGCATCATTGCATAGCATAGAACCAGTTCTCCAGGCTCAGTCTAAGCCTGGTCCCGGACTGAGGAATCAGTCTATCAGTCAAATAGTGATTTATTGCTGTGGTTTGGTTCTGTACTAATCTGATTGATTGTAATTTGGCAAAGTAATGAAGAATTTCCCTCTCTCTGTTCACCCTGTTTTGTCCATAGGGCCTTCAATTTTGCACAACTTGTGAAAACTATGACTGACGTTTGTTAAGTGTTCTTCACACGCCAAGAAGAAACTAATGCACTTCAGTACCACCTTTTCGGAGGCCTCTGTGAGCGGCTGCAGCAGCTGATGACCAAAGAGCTCCATCCTCAGCCACTAGCAGGCCCACTCCTCTCCCAGCGTCCTCACCATGTTCCAGAGGTTCACCAGCATCCTGTTTGGAGATGCCATGGAAGAGGCTAGTGGGTGTCCTGCAGATGTGGGCTTCAACGAAAACGAAGACGATGAAGAGTGGATCTTTGTTGACTATCTTGGTGAGTATTCTCTAGTGCACCACAATTCATAACTCACAAAATGGAGCAAAAATATTGTTACCATAAAGTTTGACTCCTCTTAACTTTTACAGAACTGGATCCAGTTTTTAGGCAGGTATTTCCAGCCGGTTGAACGTGATTATTATTTATTTTTTTTTTTTTTAATCTGTATAATTCAGTGATCAAGATTTCAAGAGAGTCATTCAGAGTGGATTTACTTTGAAATGCTTAATTGCAGAAAAACGTACTGACTCATTTGTTTATAATGGTGGTGATGAGAACCAGGAGTCTACAAATACAGCCTTTTTATTAACTATGCAAAACCACCAGTAAAATAATTGTAAAATTATTATTTATCAAAAAAGGCAACTTATGTGTCTTTCCACCCTGCATATATTTGTAAAAAGAAGCCATAGGCCAAAATTGGGTCTTAAAACTATTGTAAAGCTAAACTATCAGGCAATGCTGCAAAAGACTGATGATGCTCCATTTTTAATAAGTTTCGGTTTTCTAGATATTAGGGTCATTAAATGTAGATATCTGGCTTCTATCACCATCATTGCAAACTATCCTGACTGAAACAAAGCTTAGTAACAATGCTGTCTGTTCAAACAAGAAGATCTATGCAACATGAGTGGCTCCCATCACATTGAGTGTGAATATTTCAGGTGCAAGGAGATCTCTGTCCTCTTGGTTTTAGCCATAGAGGGCAAGGAGGGCATTAGTTCTGCCAACAAGCCTCTTAATATAACACACAAAAGTGTCTGCTGCAGGGCTTCATGTAAATATAGCTCTGTATGAGTTAATGTCCTCAGGTTAAACAGTGAGCTATAAATATAAAACCTTTCCTGCCCAGTGCCAAGACTCTACAACCATGTGGAGTACCAAACACGGACCTATGGGTAGATCAGCTGGGTAGGAAAAAAACAAACATAACATTTTGGAGTGCAAGATACCACAAAATGTTTCTACGTGGCTGGATGGAGCGCACTCTCCAGTCACTCCAGCTGACTAGATAAGAGTTTAATTGGCTTCTCTAGGACAGCGTAGCGCCCTGTAAGAGGTTTAAGGACCTTGTTTTTAGTCAGCCGATTTGCAAGCGCACATAAATGTTTGGTGACTGCAAGCAAGCAAATACCCAACCTTGGATAAACAAGCCTTTGTTGGACTTAGAAGGTGTGAATGAAGACCCCTTTTATTGCTTGTTTTTTGTATTTTATGTTACTCTATCAAATACCTGACCAGCACATTTCCAGCAAAATCACCCAGGCATCTCCAGTTGCTTCGTCTCCTTTATACAGTGCAGTGCACTAAGTGGCCAAGAAGCTCTGGTCAGTGCCTCAGTACATCAGTCTCCTGTTTTCTAAGTAAAATAAATGAGTTGCTTTTCAGACAATGACTTTAAATGACGTAGTTTAATGTGGGTCTTAAACTACGTGCTGCAGCACCACCTAGAGGCTTTTTTGGGTAGCGCAGCACACAGACCATTGCACTGCTATTGTTTACACCATTTTTGATGAGCTGCCAAGAGCATCACAAGGTAAAAATAGCACTGAACTATGAAAACAGATTTCTCTGCTCGGTTCTGCTGACAAAATGCAAAGCGCTGTCCTTGCTTTAGTTGGTGGTAACAGATGTAATGGCCTCCTGTTCCTCTTTTGTGTTTTTGTAACTGTTTATTTTAAAATACTGCATTGATCTGTTCTGATCTCAGAAATGCACAGAAGCATGCATGAACTCAATTTTGCTCCAGATTAAGTTCTCTTGTTGTCTATATTTCACAGAATTCACTAAATCTGACATGTTGAGCCTCTGGTTTCTGAAGAATTGCACTGAAACTGTGTTAGTTGGGGGATGTCCCCCAGCTCTCTCATAAAGGCTACTGTAGTGGAATATCAGCGCTGACTGTTCTATGTGTTTTGTTTTTTTTTCTAGCGGAGGCTTGTTCCAGTGCCTGTGGGGACGGGCTGGTTGAGGTGTGCTCGGAGGACGTGGCTGGTCCAAACTGCCCTCTGCGCTGCTCTTCTTGCTCCTCTCTAGACTCCACGGCCGACGCAGACGCTGAGGATGGGGACTTCCTGAGGCTGGATGCAGCATGTGGTCTGGAAGAGAGCTGGTTCATCACACCGCCACCCTGCTTCACTGCAGGAGGGAGGGCTCCAGTGCTGCTGGAGACCAGTCCTCTGGAGAACCTGCTGATCGAGCACCCCAGCATGTCTGTGTACGCCGTGCACAGCTCTCGCCACCGCCCGGCCAAGGATGGCTCCTGCGAGCCCAACATCCTCAGGTAACTAAGCCCTCTTTTAATAGCTACCCTCCATGTGGCAGCGCTAGTATCTGCCAAATGCTTAAAAGTAGGGATGTCCTGATGGTTCAGTCAGAGAGTGTATTTACATCATTTTACCTTTACTCGAGATGTCGGTCGGTCAAAACAGGTGAATCTGAAATTTGCTTTTTCAGTTGCACACTAGTGATATAACCCTATATGGTCTTGAAACTGTTATGACCTATTTTGCACACAAGCGTTTGCATTGAGGTCAGCTTTAGTGAACTTTGACCTGTGACTGATTCAACCAGTCGTGATGCTGCTTAGTCTGTGTTGACAGTTGAAGGGGCAGCCCTTCATACAGCAACAGCACTGAAGAAACAGAATGGAGGAAAAGTTCAATCTTCCAGCTAAAGTTTCTAAGCACAAACCTTCAAACACCCTTTTCTCCACTGGCTCTTTATGAACACATTAAAAAAAGAGAGAGCACTTGATGCGCAGTCTGTGTTTTCAGTCTTCATGTTAGACTGTTTAGTTCTTTTGCTGTCCCTATCTACCCATTTTTGCCACAACTCCGTGTGTGGCACTATATTGTACTTGTAGTATATGGTTGTCTGGATAATTGTGGTCAGTTTTTTTTTTTTTACCAATTATAATAGAGCTTATATAGGCATTTATATAGAGTTATCTGGCTTGCTAAGCACAGCTGCTTCAGCCACCTTACTGCTACCAAGCAACTGCTACCAAGTTATTTAGACTTTTTTTTTTATGACAGTCCAGCGTGCAGCACCATGCTTTCTTCACACAGTGATACATATACAGTTCTGATATTATTATGTTGGTTGGTTGACGTCAAAGTTGGCAGATTAGCAGCTTGCTAGCTTCACTAAAACGACTTCACACACTTGCCTTCGGCAGTTAAAATCAACCTGAAATCAACTTGTTTTTAGCTTGTTAGTTCATGTCCTTGGTTTAAGCTTATATTGAGCACAATCCTCTGTGTCATTTCATTAAAAAGACAAAATACTAGAGTGTTGTCTTCTCCACAGGTCTGAAGTTCAGCGCAGGCCGAGTCACCCCACCGGCTGCTTCGCAGCCACTCTCGCCGCCACCCGCGCAGGCTTCATCGAGCAGGCCAAAACCGGCCGCCTGGCTCAGAGGATCCGCGAAAACGTGGAGCGCCAGCAGCTGTCCCGCAACGCCCTTCGCCGCCTTAACCTGCTGCGCGTCGGGGGAGCCAAGCAGGCCAAAGCCACCGCGGGTCACGTCCACCAGCCTGGACAGAGGCAGTTCAACTACTGAGGCCGTCCCCACTGTGTTCCCGCCAACCACAACTCCCCTGTAGCCCACCTCCACTGGGAATCTGCCTTTTCACACAGAATGGAACGGAGTCCTTCAGAATCAATAGCATAGGTCACTTTATTCCAGTGCGGGTTTCACCGGTCTACTTGAGCGCATGTCCAAATCGGGCGCCATTCGGCTCTGCGGCTCCTTCCCCGGAGCCCAGAGAACCTGGCACTGGGTTTTAATTGTGTCACAAACTCAGCAGAGGAGAATGTTTTCAAGGTGTTTGTGTGCACTTAACAGCCATAGCCATATGTAGGGTGAACGAGAGGAGTGTGTGTTCTCTTGTATTCCATTGAACATGCAGGAGTTCTGCAACAGCCCTGCTTCTACTTACTTCAGAACATCTAACGGCTTGTTTCTTTCAAGCCATACTTACTTGTTCATCACATTTAGTAGCTAAATAATCAGCAATCAGCAGCACCTCTATGGATAAGAGTCAAGGGGCCTATGATGATAGGCCATTTCTCTCTCTCTCTCTCTCTCTCTCATTAGGTGTATTGTCACTAAAAGCCTTGTTTTAGTAGTAGATTCCAAAATATGATATATATGAGAAAAATTAAAAAAACTTGTGAAATATTTTTAAAAGGAAAAAATTATATTACATATCAGTATGAAGTCGTGTTATCTGCAGTGTGAGGTATGTAAGTAGCCTTGTTTTTCTTACCATGGCGTGCATTTGTTGTATGACTGTGTATGACTGTAGCCGCTAGTCTTGAAACGGATTTAAACAAAAAAAAAAAAAAGAAAAGTAGTGGCGTGATGTCTTGTCTTTAACTCATTGTTCGCTCTGAATCTGCAGTAAGTACACTTCTCAGGGTCTTATCCATTCACCTGTACTCTTTACTAAAATGCAGATTACTTGACAACTGTTGATTCTCTTTGTACATACTGGAAGACCTCTAAATTTGTCCTCGTGTACCTTTTCTTTGCCTTGTGGAAATATTTGTAATGAATACTGATCATTTTTCACGAACCTGAATGAAATGCTTGCTGTGAAAACAACCTATTTCTATTCTCTCAATTGACTGTTAAGACCTGCGAACATGGAGTAAAACTGTTAGTTCTCCTCTTTCTTCACTAAAAATGACCTTTCCATGGTTTAGTTTAGTTTTATGCCTTATGTTTGATTAGTTACATGAAAGTCATATTTGCTGAAGTAAATATTTAAAACTCCGCGTAGCAGAAAGCTTCAGTAGTGTTTGATATGATGTTCTGTTTTTTTTTTTTTTTTTTAGTATGTTCTTTTATTTGTTGTTCTGGTGAATTCATAATGACTGCCAAGCTAAACATCTCCCTCAGATGAATATGCAGCACAGGACTGATGGATATGAAGTGCAGACGTTCACACACTCTCCTCCTGTGAACAAGCCCGACTTGTACGTGGGTGAGCAAACAAGCTACACCTCAAAAGAACCCTACCCCTCTTCATTTGACTTTGTTTCTCTGGATAAAGGGAACTGGGAGATGTGCAGCAGTTTCTTCATTTTCCTCAATGAATACGTCTGGAAGAGCAGCTTTGTCTCGCTGTCTTTAGTAGCCTGACTTTTAATGTTTGAAAAAAAAAACAACAACAACATACAGGGATTTTCATTTTGCCTTGAAATGTCTCGAGGATTTTGTGCCTTCCAGGTTAACAGCATGACAATGCATCAATCATGAACTTGAACTCTGTCCGAATGGACTTGGACGAACGCAAACGGCTATGCACAGGGAAGCAAACCTGTCTGTGTGAGCCACTCACTCTGCACAGCCTTTTACTTACTAATGTAGCAAATGTCCTCTCTGTGTTCATGTGTGAAGAATGGCTTGTGTGGCATTGCTCACTGAGTGCTAGACTGAGCTTTCATTGGTTTTTAGTTTACTGGAATAATGCAGCACTTTGCCAAAGGAGTAGGGTTTTGTTGTTGTTTTT
Source organism: Salminus brasiliensis (assembly GCF_030463535.1). Taxonomy (NCBI): domain Eukaryota; kingdom Metazoa; phylum Chordata; class Actinopteri; order Characiformes; family Bryconidae; genus Salminus; species Salminus brasiliensis. The sequence continues at coordinate 28,799,958 of NC_132882.1, forward strand.
AGAAACGTATGTTTATTGTTATGTTCCTCCTTTTCTTACATTTTGGATTCGTATAAAATGTACATTAACTGCTCTTTTTTTGTGACCAGCGTAATAATGTCAGTTTCAGTTGTGTTCAGGACACAGAGCAGCCACTCGTCAGTATAATTTATGCACATTTATTTTCCAATAAATGTTTTAATACAGATTTTAAAAACGTGTTGCTCTTTTGTTCTTTTTTTCATGCTGAATCATGCTCAAGCTTTGTGGGAAGACATAATTTATTGGAGAATTTGACTCTTATCATCTTTTCTAAAAAAAAATCTAAATTTATCAAAAAAGTTTCAAAAATTAGTGTCACAGGATCTAACCCATCTTTTACTATTTTTTTATTTGTAGACTCTGATGATGTAGCATTTGTACAGATATAGCATTATTTTTGAGAAGGTCTTGCTCAAATGACGTGTTTTTGTTTTGCTAACTTAAAAATAAGTTTTTTACAAAGACACTAAAGCATACTTACGGTTTAATTGTGTAATTTAACGTTATATATATATTTTAACGTTTTTATATATATATATATATATATATATATATATATATATATATATATATATATATATATATATTTTTTTTTTTTTTTTTTTTTATTTTAATTTTTTTTCTGTGCTATAATATTGCTTTTTATTTTAGCGACATTTTTAGGTGCTCAAAGGCGAAATATACTAGCGCTTCTATTATTGTACAATGTATTACCGTCTCATGCAACAGTTTGGGCACCCCTGCTAAACAAATGCAGTCATAAGACTCTTGATCAAATGACACATTTTCTTGATTTTCTCAGTGTAAATAAGTCCATAAACTCTCTATGGGAAACAAAACTTAAACGCAGTAATTGACTGCACATTTTAGAGGCAATTCCTATTTATTTATTCTTTAATTTAACAGATAAATACAATAAACATATTGTATTTATCTGTATAACGTAACTGCTATTACTTTGAAACACGCCAATTAATATTACCGTAAGTTAAATTTATAACATAAAATATGTGAAAGTGTATCTCAGTAGAGGATGGGAACTTTTTTACATTTCCCTAGTGGCCTCAGACTTTTAGATCCCTCAACATGTCGCTAAAACTAAACTTTAACTACTAATCAAAATCTTAGTATCTCATCTCAGCTAGTATGCAGTCCTCTGCAATAGTAATAGATTTTCTAACATTTTGCTTAGTAGTTAAAGTTTAGTTTTAGCGACATGTTTAGGGGCCTAAAAGTTAATACATTTTATTACAAATGATAGTTTTATGCAAAGGCTTGGGCACTCCTGCTAAAAAAGGCACATTATGATGATTTTCTAGGTTGCCTAAACCTTTGCATAAGACTGTATTATCAGTATTATCACTGTATTATATTTTTTGCTGTTTTTGTTTATTACAGCACTGCACGGGTTTGTGTAAAAGCCTGTGATAAGCAGATCAGATCAGATCCTCCTGAAGGTTGTCTGAACACGAGAGAATCCTGAGCACGGGATTCAGTGGAAGAGATTCTGAAGAAAACAGCTGACCTTTTTCTACAAAGGCTATAACATGCTCAAATGTCTCACATTTGCTTAAACTGAGTTATTTACCTCAATAAGGAGCTAGAAATAGCTCAAGCATCTCAAACATGTTAGTTGTGATAACCTGGGTTTGTATCATTTTCTTTCCATTGTTTATATCCAGGTTGTATTCAGTATCCCTGATTCACAGACAGTGTGGATATCCAGGGCACAGTGCCCATAAAATAGATAGCGTTGATTCTGAAAGAAATATAGGCAGCCAGCAGCATGCTAAAACACACACTTTAGAGAAAGTACTAGTACTGCTAGTACAAGTACTAGACCTATAAGGAGCTATTTAGTTTAAGTGAGTTTAAGTGTACAGCATGCTGAACGTGCAAAGGGATGCAATTACAATAGTAACTTGATAAGCAAAGTAGACCAGGGAAATATAGCCATTAACACATCATTATATATAGCTACATATGCTAGAATGTACAAGAAGGTGTATTGGTAGTAGATATAGTGTCTACAAGTGATCCGGGCTTATATAGACTACTATAACTATAGCTACATTTATATAAAAGATGAATAAGCATAACTAGCTACATACATATTCATTTGCATATAACTAAGACACTCACTCGGCTCCTGGTTTCTTTCTCTCTCTCTCTCTCAGTACTGAAGGGGCCTCTAGCGCGCCCTTCAGTTCGCCCCGTCGCTACAGACACACACACACACACACACACACACACTGCCCACTGTCGTGGAAACGTGCCACGTATTAAATATAACCATTTTTTTTGGAAATAGTCAACGATCTGCTTGATCCTCGCTGCAGTGCAGCCCGGCGGTACTGTCTCCTCCATCTGACAGTCCTCCGCTCTGGGTTTGTTTACATTCTTGGAGCACGAGCACGCTGTCTCTCACTGATCGCCTCTGATTGGCCAGACACACTATGAGACTCCTCCCCCAGTCCGCACTCATACTAGGAAGTGTCTGTTTCTCTCAGAAAAAGGTGTAAAAACCTGTAAAAACGAGTATTTTCTCTGACGGAAGTGTGCGGACTTCGTGTGTTTGGTCCTTGGGCGCCAGTTCGGTTTGACCGGGAAATCAGGAAAGCGCTCTTTTTAAAAATAATCCGCTAAACCGCGTCCGACTGCACACAGTGAGCAGCGAGCAGGCATTCAAGGTGGATTAGTCGAAAAATACTCTAACACCGGGCTTTAGGCGTCTATCGTTGTCCAGTGTATCCCTGGCCCTGTCTATAATCTGATCGTTTAAGTGTGTGAAAAGAGGCGGCGGTGTAGTTTGAATTTGTCGCGGCTCCACGGTCACCGAGATCACCGCGCACGCGCAGTGTCCGCGTCCACCCCTGCTTTATAAAGGTTGGCGCCGGCGCCAGCTGATGTCTGTTCATTCATTTCTACAGCTGGTGAGTCGCAGCAGCTCTGTCTCCCGATTTTACCGCGAAATGTTTCTATTGTAATGCTTGATGAGTACTTGGGTAGTGTCTAGGTGGTATATTGTGTGTGGGTGGGTTGTTATTTGTTTATTTGTGCGGTTAGTGGAGTAGTTAAAGCAGATTTGGAGAGCTGTAGCTAACTTAGCTGTCTAGTCAACCAGTCCTGCAGCTGTTGGCTAGCTGTTCGTGTCTGTTACCGTGCTTTTGTGAGGATACTCATTTAACAGCTTTAGATCTGATCCAGGACTTTATCGAAATCATGACTTGAGCACATTTTCTCGAGCTGATGAGTTAAAACTTTGGCTGATCAGGTACGTGGCAGTAGCGTTGGTCAGATGGCTAGTTGGTTAGCCGAGCTCTTATTCTGGAAGAGAAAGAAAAGGGAGTTGGGGAAATAGACTAGGGTGGGTTTTTATTTAAGCTGGATAAATGTGAGCATGTCTTGCACAGCTGGCCTGTTGATTAAACTGGGGATGTGTTATCAGGCAGGGCTCTTTTGTTGGTATTGTATTTGAGGCGGGTTGCCTCCAATCCAGTCCTCCCGCTTCAGCTAAATTGGCGCGGAGTCCACTTTCACAAACTCACTCGGTTGAAGAAAATCTCTGTAAAATAGCTGTTTTGGCTACTTTTTGGAGCTACTACACCTAGATGACTAACCAACATGCTTATATTTAGATGAGATTAAGGTTTGTCTAAAGAAGTGTTTTGAATATTAGTCGTTATACGTCGAGACCAGGCTAGCCGTGGATCTCTTCCTCTAGCTAGCTAATGGCTCTCTGGCCAGTTTTAGAGAGGTTTCTTTTAGCTTTGCTTGACTGTTGAGGAGAAGTAAAGGTATTTGATGTCGAAAGAAAACCCGTAAAGCTAACGTCGATGTTGCTTCATTTTTTTTAGGAGTTTCAGCAGATATTTGCCATTGGAAAATGTCAAGACGCAGGTGAGGCACTGTTTCGATAAATAATAGAAACGAAAGGCCTCTCTGTGCCTTTATTCATTTGATTTATATATTCATTTGTTTGTGTCTTAACAAATTACCGTTTTCATTTGTATAGCTGTCGTAATACTCTGCAAGAAAGAGATGAAAACGCGCCAGAGCAAAACAGCAAATGTTCAAGGAAGAGAAAAGCTGAGGTAAGCTAGTTGGGTCTGATTAGATTGCTGAAAGTCCGATTGTATGCATATTGGTGTATAATTCATCATGCCTGGTGTTTAACGTTGGTTTTACTCGTTTTACAGCCATGCAAGAGAAAAATGCCTGCATCAGCCAAGAAACAAAGCTATGAAATTCAGGTGAGTGAAGAGTTGTGTGCATGTACACCTAATGTTTCAGGGTCTCTTAAACATACGAGAGATTTACATGATTATGGTTCCCAACTTTGGTCCGAGGATCGATATTTTTGGATGGTTATTTTAAAAAAAAAAAAAAAAAAAAGAGAAAAAGGTGGCCTCTGTTTATAATGGGGGCAGTGGGTTAATTATCTCTGCGTAATGACGCAGAGGGTGAGCAGCGTCACTGTAGTCCCTCCCACTCAGCCCGCGAAATCCAGCTTTGTTCAGCTGGCGGGAGAAGAGCTGGTCTGAGCAGGGTGAACTAGACTGGGTGTGGGATTTATTTATTTATTTATTTAACATTATGCTTTTAAAAAAAAAAAAAAAAAAGGGTAAAAGAGGCTGTTTGTGCACATGTTAGTTGAGTTTGCAGGGAAATATTTTGGGTGTGAATTTATAAGGTTCCAATTAAGGTGTAACAATTACTAATACTTGTGTGTGTGTGTGTGGTATAGATGGGGTTTCTGAGTATACTGAAATATCAAAGATCAATAATCGGAGCCAGTCGGTTAAAGTCTGGTTATGATGGACACTAGCTGTCTTTGAAACTTTGCCCTATTCCCTATGTAGTGCACTACATTTTTGGTTTTGCCGTTTTGGGTTTATGTAGCAATCCCACAATGCACCGTCGTACTTGGTGCACCAACTAAGTAATGCACTTAATAGACATGGAAAACCTGTAATCTGTCGCATTTTAGTTTGACTCGAGCGCAGCTTCTCTGAAGACTGATGTTTAGGTTGTGACGCTCTCTAAAGCAAAGCACTACCTTGTCGAATTCCGATTGTGTATGTGTGCATGTGTGGTGGTCTGGGTTTTTGCATTTAGGGGACAGTGAAAATCTGTGTTCCAAACAGCAGCCTAGTCCTGCAGTGCAAATCAGAAAGTGGGAGGCTACTCTTGTCTGGGTGAATTATTAGAGAAAATGGAGGATAACAATGGAAGTTCAACGGCAGCTGCTGATTTTGTAGTGACGTTGTTGGAATAGCAACACTTCATCGTTTTCTGTTTGAATAGTGTGTTGGCTTAACATACTAGCTTGGGACTGGAGTTGTTATTGCCAATGTTGCTTTTTACTAATGCAAAATGCTAATTTTAAAAAACAATAAAATATTTAATAAACTGGCACACATCCAGAATATCTGTTTAATGCACATTGTTGTATAGAAAAGAGCTGCTGTTATGAATTATTACTAGTAATTACAATGCTCCAGTTGTGTACTGTATCTGTAATTGTACTGAATCAGTCTTTGCTATGCAGATGTTCAGGCTTCTGGAGGTTAAGCACAACTCTGTTACTGTCAAGCTCTCTGAATTAGCTTTTTTTACTATGTAAATCTTTTCTTTATACTATAGGTTTGATAATTGGGCCATTAGAAGATGTGGTGTTATTAACTAACGTTATTTACAAACTGTCTTTTTTTTTTTTTTTTTTTTTTTTTTTTTTTTAGAACCGATGGGTGGAAGGCGAGGTCAGCCCCTGTGTCCTTGTTGAGACGCCTCACAAGGAGTTGGAGGAGACGAGTAACTTGTCTGGTTTTAAACACTTCCGCTTCAAGAATCTCTTCATCAAGCCTTCTCCACTGCCTTGTCTCAGGTAGGGTTTGTTGTACAGTTGGTTATTATGTTAGTTATTACTGCTGATGAAAGATTTTCCAGTTGTGACTCTGTCCATGTGTTTAAATGTCTTACAAATGATCAACTTTTGCTGTGTCCACAGTTGGGCAAGCTCAGATGACGTGTGGATTAAGATGCTTAACAAGGAACTGAATTACATACATGACAAAAGCTTCATACAGCAGCACCCCAATCTACAGCCCAAGATGAGGGCGATTCTCCTTGACTGGCTTTTAGAGGTGTGTAGCTAATTTTGTGGCCCATGTTTCTTTAAAGCTGATCCCTGTGTGGTAGCATTTGGCTAAAATGCATTTTTTTTTTCTGCTTTTTTCAAATTTTGTCTGCTCAGGTGAGTGAAGTGTATACGCTTCATCGCGAGACGTTTTATCTGGCTCAGGACTTCTTTGATCGCTTCATGCTGACTCAGGAAGACATCAGCAAGAACCAGCTGCAGCTCATTGGCATTACCTCACTGTTCATCGCATCCAAAATGGAGGTAATTGAATGAACTGGGTTGTTTAGTGGATTCTGTACTGATAATGGGATAATCATGGATGTGTGACCAACCTATTTTATTTTTTAATAAATGCAGGAAATCTACCCACCAAAGCTTCAAGAGTTTGCTTATGTAACGGACGGTGCCTGTGACGAGGAAGAAATCCTTGAAATGGAACTCGTTATGCTGAAAGCACTGAACTGGCAACTTTGCCCAGAAACGGTCATCTCTTGGTTGAAACTTTACGCTCAAGTGGACTCTCTGAAAGAAAGCCCAAATTTCCTTGTGCCTCAGTTTTCTCAGGAAACCTACATACAAATAACCCAAGTGAGTATGCATTTTTGAGGATGATGATTATTATTATTAATAATAAGTAATTTATTTTAAAACCATGTGTTAATTACTATATTGTTACCGCTGACACTGATGGCATGGTTTTCTGTTTCTGCAGTTGCTGGATCTTTGTATACTGGACATTAACTCATTAGATTATCAGTATGGAGTTCTGGCTGCTGCTGCATTTTGTCACTTTACCTCCTTTGAAACTGTGCAGAGAGTATCAGGTAAGGGTGAATGTTTGTAAAGTTTGTCATTCATAGATGTAAACTTGACTTGGACTCTCTTCTGATTTTTCTTTTGCTGAAAATTATGGTGGAGTCGAGAGTGACTTATGTTTTTGTCCTTATTTGTGTAAGGTCTGACATGGGACAGTATATCCAGCTGTGTGCGCTGGATGGCACCCTTCATGAGGACTGTGAGTGCATGTGGCAGGGCCAGGCTGAAGGACTTCAAGAAAGTGGCAACAGAAGACCGACACAACATTCAGACTCATGTAGACTATCTCACCATGTTGGTGAGTCATTTGAAATTCACTTTGTGTGTAAATGTAATTGATGATACGAAACCTCATGAGTGTCTTGCACTGCTTGAGTCTTAAAATGGGGTTTTAACTTGATTCACTTGGATCATTTTATTTAAATGAATACAGGCTTGTACAGTACATCAAAACACTGTTTGGCTTTGATGCATTAGTGTAAGGGCAATAGACTGAGACTGGGTGCATGGACAAGAAGCACAAAGACAAATCCAATAAAAATACAAATGTGCATGACTGCTGGGTGAGTTAAGACAAAGTTAATACTAATACTTAATGGAGTTCAGGAGTGTTTATTCTGAGGTAGACCAGTCTGGTGTTGTAAACAGCATCACGTATGTAAATAAGTGATTGGTAATCCTCTTTAAATTCGCTTAAAGGCCATGATGAAGTATTATGTACAGTGCAAAAGACTTATGCCCCTATAAAAATGGAATTAGACAAAATCTGGAACCAAGCTTTTGTTCAAACTAGTGCAAGATGTCAACTGCTTGCTTGCTTAAATTTTTTATTTAATAATAAAAAAATTAAAAAAATAGCAAAAACACTTAACTGCCGAGACTGTTTTAATATGTGCAAGCGCCTAAAACCTCTGCATGGTACTGTGTATACTGTGTTCAGATCAGTCCATCAACCAAAAATATATACCAGATAACAGTGCACTGGTCACAAACAGATCCCAGATGAAGGCCTAAAAGATACATGATGGTCAAACCTAAAGATTCATTCTTCATCTCGCAGCCTATCATTGCTGTTCCATCTAGCTGCATAAAATGAGTGGTAATGCTAGTATGCAAGTATCTTAAAGCTACTAAAAAGCCCTGAATTTCATTAACTTTATGTTTTTTTGCAGAATGACTCTCATCAGCGACAGCAAGAGAGCTTGGACCGGTTATCTCCAGTGCCTGTTGGAGGCCTCCTGACTCCACCCAAGAGCACAGAGAAGCCCCCGAATGTCTGAGAGGCTTAACAGGGCCACCATCTGCTGGCCAGTCCTCATTTCTAATCTACGTGACCTGGTAGTCCCAGCTCATGACTGCCCTTCTGCTGCCACTACAAGTTTAAAAAGGCCAAAGTGGCCTAAAGAGACATGGACCTAAGATACAGATGTTCCCACATAACCGTTATGCTGGGATTATGTACATCTGTCTCGGGAAGAGCAACGCAGGCTGAGTCGTGGTGACCTACACGTTTCACAAAATGGTAGTTGGGTGAGTGTTTCTCAAAATGGAGTTGAAGCAGTCCGATGTGCCTTTCATCAAAGACTCATACCAGTGTTTACAAGTATTTGAGCCCTATAGAGAATTGTATCAGGGCTACTATTTGTCAGACAGGTTCGGAGCCAGTGGCAGTGTTCTAAAATTGCTGCTCCTGTGAGGTTGGAGAACTTTATTTGAGATTTTTTGAGATTTTTTAAGTGTGTGTGCGTGTGTGTGGACTGGGAAGTGTACCATGCTGCTGCTGCTCTAGTCAATGGTGCTGTTAACCTTTTGGTATTGTGAAGAGCTCCTGCAGAGTACACGAAGTTATGAAGTCTGTTTACTCTTCTTGGGAACCCCAACATGAGCTTGGCTAATTTTAAAATGGTAAAGTGTATTGCATGTTACATTTTTGTTTTGTTTTAAATTACTTTTTATTGCCGAAGGCAAATATTTAATTTAATGTGTTTGTTATTTATGAATTTGTACCTAAAATAACTAAGTTGCAGTATTGTACTGAACCGTACATATGTAGCATAGCCTGACAACTTCATTCCCAGTGAGCTAGGAGCCAAATCCAATGCCTGTAAACTGAAAGATGGTGTAAAATGAACCCTATAAAGCTGTACAGGAGATGTATGTACATATGGAGATGTTAATGTTTCCAGTGCTTTAAATGTGTAATTATTAAATGCGTGTCAATGGTTAAATTGTCTGGTGTATATTTTTATGGCTATTCTGCATACCCCACAAGTGGGCCTGCCTCAGATTGTAGCCAGTGCTGGTGTATTAGGTTTGCTGGATCTGAGGTTAATGGAGACCAACTAGCAAAATGGTCTTGCTCATGTGCTTTAACATGATGTAAAGTACTGTTACAGTGTAAAGTCAATCCCTGCTGGGGAAGAAAAACAAGCTAAAGACCTCCTTCTGATGGTCAAGGTAGCTAGTTAAAGCTGGGCGCCCAGGTAAGAGCATACACTGGCATAAGCATCCTTCCCTTGATGAGCCTGTGTAGATTAAGCTGTAGTTTAATCTAAGGAAGGTGGGGGATTTGTGCATTTCTGACTTCAGTAAGAATCATTTTACATGCAATACTTTCTAGTAATCCTTGTGCACTTTACTGTAGTGTGGAAATGTGCTACACAGCTGCTGGCTTGGGTAGTCAGTCAGCCCCTCTGGGGGGGACCTAGCTATCCAACTGGCTACCCCACCCTTCCAGGCTGAAGCTAGACTGCGGTAAGAAAGCTGGGTGTTAATAAACTGAAATTTTTTTGAGTCTTATTGCCTCAGTGACAAATTGTACTTTCGAGGCCGAAGTGTCGCCTTCACACTTCATTTGCCTGCTTAAATGTGGAGATGTGAAGGAGGTCGACTCGCTGCTTTTATAATGCAGTGAGAGGCTGTTTTTGGCAGGGGGGTGTGAAATGGTGTGAAGAAGCCCCCCCAGTACGTTTATCCTAATTATACTCCTCCTAAAATGGAGGTTCTCAAACGTTTGGAGCCGCGCCTCCAAAAATGTCGGCTGATGTTGATAAACACTGCAGCGGTTCAGCGGTTCAGCCGTGTCCCCTTCTCTGTGTTCCGGGGTGTCGCTGACCTGCTCGTGCTCAACAGCCGGTGTGGAAACAGTAATTACAGAGATCCTGGAGTATTAAAGTAGAAATATTATATTTAGAGACTTAAATCTTTCCTCAAAGTAATAAATTATTCCCTCAGTTTTATTAAAGTGTCTCTAATTATTAGTCTCATAGGGACTCTAGGATTTGTCAAAATGATGACAAGCTAGCTAATTCTGCAGATAAGGGCCAAACATGTTTTAATTCAATTAAATAATTATTAAAAAAAATATATATATATATATATTTAAAAACAAAGATCTCAGCCAACAGTGTAAGGGACAGTTTCTTTATTAATTTTTTTATTTTTTATTTATGAAAATTGACATTTATTTATTGACCCAAACTCTGACACATCAGAAAGCCTAATATTTAAATTCTTCAACCAGAATGTAAAGTCCTGGAGTATCTAATAAGAGTAACACTGTAACACTGTTAACTAATAATATGCCTTTTATATGATATAATTGTATACATTTTTTATTCACACGATCACTATCACACAAAAAATCTGATTCTGAAAGTCCTTAAATTTGTATATATCAGTTTAATGAAGTGTTCTCAGGTAAAAGCATGTAGGTTAGCTGCTGTTTTAATAAACAAACAAAAATAAATATAGCCTGTCGACATATTTCTTTGAGAAAAAGACAATCTTAAGGTGTTGACAGTTACTGACAATGTTGACAAACAATTCCACAATTCCTGACTAATATGATCATTATAGGAAGGCGGTTGGACGTTAAAGCTGGGACTGCAGTGATATTAACATTATTGAACAGTAATAACATTGACAGTCATAATATATCAGACCAATTGTCTTACCGTTGCATCCACAAAGAGCAGGAAATGGAGAAGAGGATGTTAGGTTGACCATGTGTAATTTATTTAGGATAGGATGGAGAGAAAAAAACCTGACAGAAAGGATGGAAAGCGAGGACACAACAAGAGAGTTTTTTAAAATGGAAAATTATATAAAAATTATATACAAATAATTATACAAAAATTATATATTATTATAAGTTTGAAGTATGTGTATGATTATGATGGTTATTTTAATGCATTTGTAGTATTTTTATTTCTGAATTTGACATTGTAACTTCTTGCTAAGCAGCATGTTTTTTTTTGAGAACAAAGCCTGCATTTAAAGAAATTCTGATAATGATTTAAAAATATATGAAATAAATTTCATGAACATACACTGGTCCTCCAGAGTAACCTTTCAAGTAATTGTATTATTAATAATGTCTTTATTTTTTTTTTAATCACAAACAAGACTTTTAGACATAGAGCATCTTTTTATCTCAAAAATCAGTGAGCCAAAAAGTCAGTGGCAATATTTAAGGTCATCATTAAGGAAAAATTGATTCAAAATCATCATAAAAATATAAATCAGCTACCAAAATGACCTTGTGGAGCCCCATGTTGAGAACCACTGCTCTTAAAAAGCTGAGCTGTGAGGGCCTCCGCTCGTAGGTGTTTCTCCAGACAAACTGGCTGGAGTAGAAGCCACGGGGCTCCTCTTCTCACAATACTGCTGTTGTGTGAGTCTTTGTGTACTCCAGGGAAAGTGGACCCCCGCCTTAGTGGCCCTCAGCTCCCCCATAACACACATAGCTCTATTAAATGCTCCCCCCAACACACACACACCAACAATCACGCAAACAAAGAGTTACCCCTCCCCTTCTCCCAGTGTCCCAGATGCAGCTATTAAGAGATTGTTCATGTTCTCTGGAAGATTCAGTTGACCTACACTTGGACACTACAAAAGACCATATATATATATTTAAAATATATATAATATAAAAATTGAGATATGGACTCTAATGGGATAAGTCACAATGAAATAAACTGGTGGTTTAGGCTGCTGGTCTGCTGCTGGTTTAGCTGGTTAGCCAGTATGGTCATGTTGGTTGACTATTTTACCAGCACTCAAACCACATGCTGGTTTTGCTGGTGATTATTTAGGCTAATCTCTGGTAGGCTAGGCTGTTCTCTGAACACACACACACACACACACACACACACACACACACACACACACACACACACACACACATATATATATATATATATATATATATATATATATGTGTGTGTGTGTGCTTATATCACTTCATATCTTCACATATATATTAATACAGTTTAAAACAGTATAACTGTGTGATTACACACCACTTTATTATTTCAGGTCAAAGTTCTGCCCAAACTTTCAGAGGACGAAACCTTTCAGAGGAACCAAGACTCACAGGGGGGAACCCATCCTCCTCCGGTCAGAACTAGTTATACATTTGATAAAGTCACCGTATCACCGTATCATCATCATGTAAGTCTGACTGTTATGCTCAGATATACTGATGTAGTCAACAGTAGGGGTGGTAAGAATATAACTAGTTGTGAATGCTTTTATATCTTCAGTTCAATATTTATTTATAATTAACATACTTTGTATGTAAATTAATGTTGTGGCCCGGGTAATTTGCTTTGATAGAGACAGTGCATTTAATTCCAAATGCATGGTGTCGAAGAGTCATCGCCTGTTTTTTTTTTGTAGTTTTAGGAACTATTTTGATAAGATAGGATAGATAAGATAGTCCTTTATTAGTCCCGCAGTGGAGAAATTCTCATTGATGCTTTAATCGCTGTGATTCTGGTGAGCTCTGCTTTAGATCTTTTGGAATAAGTGATTCTCTCTCCCTTCTCAGACTAAGTGCTAACCCTCAAGACCTTCAGAGAAGACCTATTGATTTCTGGAAAGTAGAAAACACATGTACATACAGTGCCCTCCATAAGGTTTGGGACAACCCCTGGGACAGGACATTTTCCTCTGATGTGTCTCTCTGCTCCACAGTCAAACATTTCTAATCAAACCCATCAGACGTGGATAAAGTTCCTCATTCCATGCATACATTTCAGTTCCATCACGATGAAATTACAACACCTTTTACACAAATCCCCCTCAGTCTCCACACATTTGGCTTCACATGTGTTTATGATCACTCAGGTTTGTTCCATTGCTTCATTAGTGCAGGTATAAGATACCAAAGCTTGCTTCTAAGCTTACAAACACATATGGAGTCTGTAGTTGCCTTTGTTTAGCATACGATAAGATCTGAGTCTGGAAAACAAGAAAAAATCATTAGAGACATCAGTCAAACCTTGGGGGTATTTAAATCATCTGAGTGGAATAACAATAAAAAGAGAATAATGCACTACTGAGCTCATCAATCGCATTGGGACTGAGACCTCCTTATTCAAATCAAATTTTATTTGTCACATACATAGTCATACACAGTATAACTTGCAGTGAAATGCTTTTTTGACAGTCTGCCCACATCAAGCTATACAATAAAGATCTACATTTAACTTAACTAAACCTTAACTTAATGAAGTAAAGTGCAAAAGTGCAAAAGAAAAATGAAATAAAAAAATAAAAATAGAATAAGTTACATTTAAGTTAAAAAATAAAATATAAAAATATGAAAATATATAAATATAAGCAAAAAAATAAAAATACAAATATATATACACAGATGAAATAGTGCGTGTCTGTGTGTGTGTATATATATATATATATATATATATATATATATATATATACATACATATGTACATATTTATCTGTATGTGAGTGTATGTGTGAGTTAAAAAGAAATATTTTCATTATTGTCCGTAGTGTGTTTTCCGCGAGCCATGGTTGTGTATTGTGTATCTCATTCTCTCTGTGTTAGCCTTCAGGGTTCTTAAGCGTTTCCCCGAGGGCAACAGAGAAAACAGTCCATTGTTGGGATGACTGGGGTCCTTCACAATCTTCTTGGCCTTGGTCCAACACCGCTTCTTGTAGATGGACTGCAGGTCAGGAAACTCCATCCTAGTGATTCGCTCTGCTGAACGTCTCACTCGTCGTAGCGCTTGCCTGTCCTGCTTGGTGCTGTTCCCAAACCAGACTGTGATGTTCCCCGTGAGGATGCTCTCGATGGTGCAGGAGTAGAAGGATCGTAGTACCTTGGAGGGCAGTCTGAAGTCCCTCAGTCGTCTCAGGTGGTATAGGCGCTGACGAGCCTTCTTCGTTATGGTGTTGATGTGGCAACTCCATGACAAGTCCTGAGAGATGGTCACTCCAAGGTATTTGAAGCTTCCTACCCTATCCACCACCGTTCCACTGATGTGGACAGGTTGGTAGCTCCTCTGCTGTTTCCTGCTAAAGTCCACAATCAGCTCCTTCGTTTTGCTGGCATTTAGCTGGAGATTATTATCCTGGCACCAGTTCTCCAGGGTTCTAATCTCTTCCAGGTAGGCCTTCTTGTTATTTCCTGAGATCAGGCCCACCACAACTGTGTCGTCAGCAAACTTAATGATGTTGGTGGAGCTGGAAGCGGCTTTGCAGTCTGAGGTGTACAGCGAGTACAGCAGAGGGCTAAGGACACAGCCCTGAGGGGCTCCGGTACTGAGAGTGAGGGTGGGTGAGACATGTTTGCCTACCCGAACAGCTTGTGGTCTGTTTGTGAGGAAGATTACTGTATTATTACTGTACCACTGCATCTGTGAGACATGGTGGTGGGGGTACTGGCACACATTGATATAACCTCCAAAGCCTGTAGCACAAGAAATTCTGAGGTGTATAGGAACATCTTATCTGCTTAAGATCCAGGAAATGCCTCCAAACTCATTGGGTGGTCTGCTTGTGGTCTGTTTGTGAGGAAGATTACTGTATTATTACTGTACCACTGCATCTGTGAGACATGGTGGTGGGGGTACTGGCACACATTGATATAACCTCCGAAGCATGTAGCACAAGAAATTCTGAGGTGTATAGGAACATCTTATCTGCTTAAGATCCAGGAAATGCCTCCAAATTCATTGGGTGGTGATGCATGATCATTGGGGGGTTGGTGTGGCACAGCAGATAAAACCACTAGCTGCCAGTGAGCTATTACACCATGTGGGAGACCAGGGTTTGATTCCCAGTCTGGGTGACCGTATGCTGCGCTACACCAATAAGAGTCCTTGGGCAAGACTCCTAACACTACATTGGCCCAACTCTGTAATACGAGTCACCTTGTAAGTCGCTCTGGATAAGAGCGTCAGCTAAATGCCGTAAATGTAAATGTAAATGATCCCAAACACACTGCTAATCAACCCAGTTATAAAGTTTTTGCCAGAAAATTTAAAAGAACAAGGCTCTGAAAAACAAGCATGGGCTTAAGATGGCTGCATTAGAGGCTTAGCAAAGCTCAGACTTCGAGCAGTCGTTATGGTGTTCTGGAATGAGGAGGACTGTGTAAAACGTGGTGAAGCCTAAGTATATGCTTAAATCCTTATTAAAGTCTGAAATGTGTACATAACACATAGCCTCTGTATAGTAGTCAAGGTTTACCACTGTCGGACATGAATGGGTTCACCACCTAAACCCTATGTAGCGTCTGTTCCTCACTGCTAGACTAGCCGGCTAAGTGCGTCAAGAAGAACTAAAGGGGGAATGACACTGATATAGAAATAACAACTAGAACTGCTTTATCTGTACGTTCATCCATCTTCTTACCTGCTTTTTTCTAGGGTCACGGTTGGTCCAGAGCCTTCTGGGAATCATAGGGCGCAATGCAGAAATACCAGTCCATCGCTGTGTACCACACACAAGCAGTCAAGCATTCACACCTAGAGGTAATTTAGCATTGCCAGTTCACTTACTGTGTGCTTTTTTGGATGGCGGGAGGAAGCCAGAATACCAAAAGTACCCAGAGTACCTGGAGGGAACCCACACGGACACAGGGCACAGGACACACCTTACAGTGAATTGCTTTAAGGAAACATTTTATTTATTAAAATTCAAATACAAAAAGGAATATTTTAAACGTTTGATTTCTAGAAAACATACATATGTACATTATATTACAAGGATGGCGTGATGGCTATGAGCAGGAGAAAGTGGAATGTTTGTAGTATTGATAGCGCACACACACACACACACATGCATGCTGTTTGGGCCTGTGAGCCCAGGCTTGGCCTTTGGGACTGAAGTCTTTAAATCCTGTCTATACTGGTGTACTTGTCTATAATGAAACAGCAGCAGTTTCTGTTGAACTGCTCTGGTCTTGTGCGCAGCTCTTCTTGGTTCAAATTCCTCACTCGCAACAGCTGGTTTAGTTTAGATCTATTCAAAACGAACAGAATACAGTTTGTCAAGTCAACGCAATGTCTGCGGTGCACAGATCCTTAAATAAAAATATTAAAGAACCAAGAAAATCCAAGGAAGAAACCAATACCAATTGTACACATATCTATAAAACAAGCTTTATAGGATAACACTGTTTCTTAGGACTCCATTAAAAATATAAAGTGAGGATCATTTTGGAAGTCTGGTATCTTTGCTTCTACAGCAACAAAAATAGAACTATGTTAATTTAGACCGTTGAAAACATTTTCAAGCAGGTACATATTTTTGTGATTGTATTTTTCGCTTTTTTGACTTTGACACACCGCAGTCTTTCCTTAGCTGTTATTATACAATACATTCAACTGATTTCATCAGTGTCACCTTGATTTAACACATCCGACTGAGGTGTGAGAGAAGATGGGCTTCACACAAGGATCCCTCCTCCACAAGGGAGACAGAAGGAATGGCAGAAGTCTTTTTTTTGTTGTTGTTCAGAAAAATCAACACAGTGGACACCCATTGACAGGATTTATGCCAGAGTGCAAAAGCTCATCTACTTTAGAGCCATGTTTGTAGGAGCAGCAGCAGAGCATTCATTTACTGCCACCTCAGACAACTCCGATGTCCCTCTGCAGCAGCCTTAAGGTGCCTTGCAGGGCAGGTGCCCTGTTTTGGAAATAAATGGAGGGAACACAGAATTCATCACTAGGGTTGAGGTATTTCTCACTGGTGCTAAACAGGTCATGCTCTGACTGGCCGTTTTCAATGGGATAACGAAGAAGTCTCTCCTCCTGCAGACGGAAACAACGTGAAAATAACTCGACACAGAAAACGGCATCTCAAACAACGCAAGCGACTCTCCTCTGGCTTTTGTTCCATGTGTAAAACGGCTCTCATCTCTCAAGGCTAAAATAAATATGGTACACTTAAACAGTTCACACAGGAAACAAAGACTCAATAAATAAGGAGCATCTATCATCCAGTATCCGTCCTCCTGTTCATCTTAAAGCTTCCGTGGCAGTTTCACAAAGGAAAAGATGGATCGCTGCCGGTCTGTTTAAAGTTTATTTTCTTGCCTTTTGAAGGAAACTTGATAAAAGATGCAGAACAAAGGAAGATGAGAAGCTGGGGTATTACTGGCGTGTTCACAAGGGTGTTTCGGCCTCCAGAAAAGACGCTGAAGGCTACCACAACGTCCTTGGGACAGCGTCCTTATTGAAGTTGCTCAAGGCTTCTGCTCTGGCCGGAGTTCTGACTCTGGACAGCTTCCTTGTAGGTGAGGGCCAGCTCCGGCCTGCGATACAACTCACTCAAGCCCTCGAACTTGGGCCCCCAGTTGCGCAGGCAGTTGTAGTTGAAGTCGTCCTCCGGGATGGCCGAGCTGAGTGAGCTGAGGCTGCCTGCGCCGGACCCCTCCCCCTCTATGCAGTACACGTGGTAGGTGTCCATGGGGAATGCCAGGCTGTCGTTGTCTGCCTCCCAGATGATGCGCGTCACGTAGTTCTTGAAGTCCATGGCACAGTGTGTGCTGCAGCCCGGGTTGTGGTGGTAGGCCAGCGGCCCGCCAGGGAGCACCTCCTCCTGAGAGCCCTGAGAGGACTTGATGAGAGGGGCTGTGGTGCAAGATGATGACTGGGACAGGCTGGAGCACAGCGGCCTCTTCAGCTCTGTGATATCATAGGCATTCTGGAGGGAGATGTGAAAAGACAGAAGGATTCAAAACACTTAGACTGTCGCTGTAGTGCCCCTTTGTGGCACCGCTCAGAAAAGCCTGCGCTTGCGTTACAACATTTCTGAATGCAGCTACATACGAAACCCTGTGTAGCTTGAAGAATCTGAATCTTTGAACTTTAGCCTTCGCAAAGGTATGGGTGGAGTAGGTGGGGTGGGTACTCATATGGGGACCAAGTCATATCCTGACAAGGATGCTGAATCTCCTGTTTACTCTCCTAGGCAGCCCACAAGGGTTGTGGCTTGGTAGGCACTCCAGATATCCAAATGTGGTGCACAACCACTGAAAGAAAGTGAGTTCCTTAAAATATCTCCCCTTTGAAGCTCATTTTAATAATTGTGCTCAATTTTAGTCAAATTAACTTCATACACATAAGTATAGAGGGACATTGTAATGCCCTTTTAAAACCCTTATTATGGCCTGAACAAGTCAGCTGGTAACTGACTGCCGGTCAATTACTACATCATTAAGCATTAACAAGCAGTAACTGGGGGATTATACGTTCTGTCGATTCGACATCTTAACCCATTGTGCTACATTTTAAATGGCCATTGCTATGCACTTATTAAGCCTTATCAAGCCAATAGAGGTTAAACTGAATGCTAATTAACTGGCTGCTCATTACTACAACAGAGCAATGTAATCTTTGGTTAGCTGACTGTTCTTTATTTATCACTGAGCATAAAGTATCAAACTCATAAAGCACATTAACTTCGAGCTTGTTAGCATCGAGCTGATTCTAGTTTAAAATGAGCTTCACTTTCCATAGACCGAGCCAAGACTGAGACAGTTCATTCATGCTGTCCAGACTGGAGTACTGCAACACTATACAATACACAAACAGTGCTCTGGACAGTGCCTTATGCACTCTAGTAATGAGCAGTTAATTCATTATTTAATTACCAATGACAGGTTTGTTAAGGTTTACTAAAGCTTCACAAGGGCTTTATAACCTCCCTATACTGAACCAATCAGCTATGATAGATTACATAGATAACAAGTGTAGGGCTACAGTTGTTTTTACCTATGCAGTACAATATGTTTTAGTGTTTATTGATAATAGTAGGTCATACAGTGTCAGAAACCACAAGCAAGTCTACTTGGGACAACAGCACTGTTTAAGGTAATGTGAGATCACGTAAGCAGTGCACGTGTGCTTCTGTGCTCAATAGTGTTAAACATTAGACACAAACATTGGACCTTAATCATGTCTTTGCTAACTGAATAAACTGAAATAAAGGGCAATGAAGGTTGATATTTTGCTGATCTATTGTTTTGAGCTCTCTGAGTGTTAAAAGAGTTTCAGAGTAGATTAGTATGAAAGTGTATGTCCCATAGCTCATGGATCATTTCTATCAGGTAAAAGGAAGCAAGACAAATAGATATACACAAGAAGGACATGAGATACACCAAAGGCATGTAGCCTCAAGGTACTGAACAAGTTGTACAACTAATTGGAGTAGCTAAAGATACACAGTGCAGTACAGTTGACATTAAAGCTAGCATCCTGCAGTTCAGCGTTACTGTTTAATCTTAAATCCAGGGTGGAGGAGTACAAAGACAACGCAGCACAAGGTCTCAGTGTTTAACGACTTACACACTGCCTGAGCCAGGAAATATACAGGGGACCGTTCACCATGTTACACCATTTGTATACATATATATGGTACACCACCTGCCTAATATTGAGTAGCCTCCTGGGGCTGCCACAAAAGCATGAAGTCTACACCTTATCCTGTGGTATCTAGCATCAAGACGTTAGCAGTAGAAAAAAATTGTTAGTGAGCCTTAGGTGCCCATGACCCTGTCTTCGGTTCACCAGTTGTACTTCCTTGGACCACTTTTGGTAGGTACTGTCTGCATACATGGACAATTTGGCTCGTCAGAGTAGCTCAGGTTTGTATTCTTAGCCATTTGTCCTGCTTTAACACAACACCTTCAAGAACTGACTGTTTACTTGCTGCTTACTACATCCCACACAGATGCCACTGTAGATGCAGATAATCAGTGTTACCTATCAGTGGCACGTATGTTATGGCTGATCAGTGTATATTCATTGTCACTTAAAACCTCCTCCAATTTCCAAAAAAAAAGCCATATCATAGTCATTAATTTTCTATTGCAGAGTATCGTCAGCTATGCTGTATGTTGTCTAACGATTATGCCTATGCATCACCTTACAGAAGTGCTGCAGAACCACAGCTGTGTGATTTCAGCAGTGTATTATAAATCATAATAAATGACACTACAGTGCCATCTAGTGGAAAGACTAGGAACAGGCCCCTGACCTGCTCAGTGTCATGCCAAGCCTCTTGTCCTCACTGGTAGTGAAGGTAAATCAGTAAGTTGTACGTGTGTCAGTGATGTGACGGTAGTGTACCTGATCCTGCTCTCCACCGCCCTCCTCGTTGTAGTTGAGGATGTTTTCTCGGATGTCCTCCCAACTCTCGTGCTCCGCCGGGATGTGGTACACTCCCCGCTTCCGGAACTTATTCCGACTGCCCTTCTGGTTCCACACGGTCACTGCCACCAGCACAGCTAGGAGGAGGAGAGTAGAGGAGTGTGTGTATGAATAGGAGTGTGTGGAATACACAATACATGAGAGTGAGTGGAAGTGGACAGTAAAAATGTGGGCTCTCCTCAGGCCCATGTGCAAGAAAGGAAACAGCATCCTCTACTGGCCATCCTCAAATCCTACACAACCCATTTTAAGTGGGTGTCATCTAGAGAGGTATAAAGCCCTACAGCCCAATGCTGATGGAACTGCATTCTCTGGAGTGATGAAGCTCCATCCAGTACTTTTGGGATGAGTTGGAGTGAAGCTTGTGATCCACAACTAATCGTCTAATATCAGTTCCTGACACTGATTGATGTTTCTGTTGTTGAAAGCAATCAAATCCTCATATCAATGTTCACCCATCATCTACTAGTTGTTTCTTAACATCCTGATTTCAGAAGAAATGCTGTATGAGCAGCCATCTTCCAGTCTTTACACTGTTTTACACTCGACTCTTCCCTCACTTGGTTTGGAATGCTTTGGTTTGACTCTCAGTGGGAGTCCGGATGGGATGCTCCTTAGGTTGTGTTGGTATGATGCCTGTGATGTGGTGGATAAGGCTGGCAGAGGGGCCTTGAGGGCACTGCCAACCCATCAGATTACCAGTGCACCTGTTAGAGGTGTGCTTACACACACACACACTGGCTGTATGCCATGACTCATCCTACTGTGTCTGTTTCTGCTGGGTGCCCAGTGCTACCAGGCTTTCTCTGCATTGGAACAAATCTGTGAGATGTTCACCATTCATGCATATAATTCTAAGTGTCAACCCAAGACATTTTCTTCAAACATTCAGAAGAAAGGTAAATGGTTGGGATTTAGTCTAGTCTAGTTTTCCCCTCAGCTTTAGCCAAGGAACCTAAACCAGTAGCCAGTCAGGTTGTGATTGTTTCTGGCTTTCAACTTTATTAGACCTGCTGACCTAAAAAGTAATCTGATCAGAATGTGCTTGGTGGGGTGTGGGTGTGAGCATTTCGATGTCTCTACAATTATTTTGTCTCACATACACACACACACACATGCTGTATACAGACACACAATCTCACAAAATCCTCTTATTTAACTGGTTAGTGGATTAACTGTTAAATAAAAAGAATTCTGTATTAAATAATTATTACTTTAACATAATAAACATACTAGAATCTATTTCATTTATTTTTTGTTGGACAGAGTACACCAGTACTGTACGTGAGGGAAAATACAGAAAGTATCTAATTAAAATGAGTAAAGGTAGGCCTCTATTTCTCTGTTTACAAAACTACAAAAGTACTTGTTTCTAACTGTTCTAACAATACCATCTAACTACAGTTACATTTGTAATAGTCTGTAATAGTCTGTGAGGCAGCTTTCCTGTTTATTAACAAAAAGAAAACAAGTTACATCTTCAATATTTTAGCATAAGGTAAAAGCTATGATTGGAAAGTCAGTATTTAGAGGCAGGGTTCAATGAAGGGTTCAGTGTGATTGGTTTGCTTTAGTGTGAAAGCATATATCATATGCTCCTTCAGTCAGTCCAGTTTAGTTCAGTTAGGCAACGTGTAGGGTATGACATTACTCATAATGTAGTGCTATTGTAGTTATTTGTACACCTGTTTTCCAACGGACACAGGAAGCTAATAAGCTTCAAAAACATTTTCTAAGTTTGATGTGCTCAAACTTTGGACAGACCATGCACGCATGTCCAATCTGTTTAAGGAGGAACCATTAGAATGGCATTTACCGAAGAAGACGAGCAGGCACATGCTGATGGCGAGGATGGAGCTGGGGCTGAGTGCAGCCAGCCGCAGAGCTTTAACCTGGCCTAGCTCACACCATTGGCCCTTGAAGCCCTCTGGGCAGCGGCACTGGTAGCTTTTGGTGGAGTGAGCCATGCATGTGCCTCCGTTTCGGCATGTGGAGGGGCCGCACGGGGATGCAGCACACTTCACTGCGCCCGTCAGTTCGTCTGCGACAGCCAGCTGACCTGCCGGACACCTGCACATACACACACAGCAAAAAAAACAAAAAACTCAAGTTTGGTAAAATTAATGGTTCTGCGATTGTCTGATTAAAGAAGTGTCATACTTGTATATTAATTATTTAATATGTATAAATAAACAAATACACAGTAGATTGTGATTTGATGTGTTATGGGACATGTGTACGCTTATATCACTGTGAGTGTTTGATCACTATTGTGTGTGTGTGTGTGTTTATTGAATGGATGGGTTAAAGGTAGAGGCCAAATTCCATCTGTGTCTAACACAAAAGGTGAATGTGGTTGCCAAGTCTTGTCTAGATTATGCAACAGCGTGGATACAGCATTCCATCACGAACCTATTACTGTAAACGGAATGGAATCATGGTCATTGAGTGTATCATTATGCTCCTGTGTGAGTGGGTTAGCGTAACCCTTTCCAAGGCTCTCCTCTAGGAACTACATTATTTAAAGTTTCATTCCAAAACCTAGTGTATGTGATCAGTCTGTCATTAAAGTAAGGTGAAATCAGGTGAGCTGCTGGTCAACCAGACCTCAGTTCTTCTAAGCAACATATCAAAAACTGCTGCTGACAATTCTGGCAAAACAACAACAACTTCCAGGTCTTGTAAGGGTTAAAAGAGTGTGAGAGAGAGAGAGTGAGAGAGACAGTGAGAGCAGAGTCTGACCTGCACTCGTGTTTCCTCCACAGATCCACACAATAGAGAGGACTGGGGCAAGGTTTGGTGTTACAGGCATCTGAGTGGCAGCCTGCTTGCACCCCACGCCTCTCCAGCACTGTGGCAAACTCACTGCTCTGACCGTCCAGCGGCAGAGTGTGACCATTCAGACGTACGTCGCGCATACAGCCTGCACAGTAACCAACACACACACACACATCATACTAAGCATTAGTACCATATAAATACAACAAACACGTAGAAGAGAGAGAGAAAAAGAGAGAGAACGAGAGAGAGAGATAATATAATATGGTCCCACCTTGAAAGTCTGTGTGTGTGCTGTGTGTAGCGCTGTTTGCCAGAAGCACGCTGGAGGGATGGACCACGATCTCCCGTTTGTTGCCCAGCACCCCTGAGACCTCTCGCGACCCCCCACCCTGCTCCAGCCGCAGGGTAAACAGGTTGTCATGGCGATGGAGACTGACAAGGACCCACTGGCCATGGTCCACTCTTTGGCTACCCAATTTAAGGGTGTGAGCTCCATCTCCCAGGTTGGCGCTAACACTCAAGTGCCCGTCTACTATCTGTTGAAGTACAAGGTGTGCATTAGAATCTGACATGGAGAATTTGGACACGCCTGGTCAAGATTTCTGTTACTGTAGGGAATAAAACGGGAATAAAAAATGACCTGAAGTTGTCATATTTCTTCCATATTTAAAGCAGGATTTATTTTATATTTGTATCTTTTACAGTTATCTTTTACTCTGCATTGTCAGTCCTTAGCAACACTGCCTTAGGCAAGTATCACAGCTTGTAAATGCCTTTTTAGCTTAGAACTCTTATGGAATTTGCATTAAGGATCATTATCCTGCCATTGAAGCCATTGTCTATCCATCTTCAGCTTTTTCACAGGCAGTGTGAAGTCTGTTTTCAGAATTAGGTAATAATAAAATCCATTCTTCTCTCTAACAGTAGGCAGGCTGCAACAGAAGTCCAAAGATAAATAGATCCACCCTCTTACTTAACAGTTGGAAAGGTGTTCTTCTCATTCAATTCTGCACCTCTTTTGTCTCCAGACATGTTTCCAGAATGCTTTAGACTTGTTTCCTTTGAAAACATCTGATGCTGAATTTTGTGGTGAGGACACAGGAAAGGTTTTATTCTAATGACTCTTCCATGAAGGTGTTGCTGCACAGTAAAACAGTGCACCAGCACTCCAAAGTCCTCTAAATGTTCCTGAGGGTCTTTTTCAGTCAAACAGTGGGTCAGATTTCAGTGTGTAGTTCCCTAAAAGTTCTGTTGGTCCTTCAAACTTTAACTTGACCTCCACTGATCCTGCGAACTGAAACAGCTACCTGAACATGCTTTGCTACCTTCTTATAATCTTCTCCAGCTTTGTGGGCATGGACTACTAGGAAGCTACTTGAGGGAGCATATGGCTAATGATTGTTGGGACAAGGTTTAAGGAGTTAGGGTATTTATAAAGCTTTGTTGAGGTGCCCAAATGTTTGCATGGTGCTCCTTAAATAAAATAACAACTACTTACTTAACTATTTACAGTAAGAAAGATATGAAAACTTCTGCACGCCACCGTATATTATACAGTTAACTGAGTGCGGAAGGGAAATCTGAACAGTATGTTATCCTAAAATATTTACTGCATTACTTCCCAGTGCTTATAGGCTGACACGTGTGTTTGCCCACCACTCACCTGCAGTATGATGAACTCGTTGGAGTCACGGGAGCTCATGCTAAGCAGGCTGCCGGAGGAAGAGCGTGTTCTGAGGAGGAGCTGGGCATGTGTCCTGCGTGGACTCCCACCTCCTCTCAGCTGATACCTCAGCATGCTCTCTTTCTCAAAGGACCACTCAGGGAGCGCTGGAGGACACAGCAACACAGTCAGTAAAGACACACAAACACAGACACAACAAGATGCCGAAAACTACTAAACACACACACACACACACACACACACTAGCAGACATATGTTCAGTTAGCTGATGTAAAGCTGAAGTGGGGCACAGTAAGCTTGAGTAAGTAATGAAACAGACTAACCCAGTCAAGCACTTGGGGTTGGGGTAAAGTGTGAGCCAGTATGATTGACATTACTGGGAAACACTAGTTTCTAGTGAGTGTGCACTAATTAAAATCCATGTACAATATTGCCCCCTCTATCGCATCATCCACTGTATACTGTCTAGACCCTAACGTCCTACATAGTCCAATTAGGGTTTTTTACAGTCTTTTGCACAATAATAATAATAATAATAGCAATAATAATAACCACCATATGTGTCATATTCTTATTCTCAGATGCTGGTAACTACAGTGATAAGGCGGGCTATTAACAACTGATTGTAGGAGTGGGGAAATGAAAGCTTACCATTTCTTTCCAGTGATCTTAAAAGTACTGAAAATCAGGGTTTCATTTTGTAGCATAATAACTTGGTTGTAAATAAGCTTGTTGAATGATGTCTAACAATTCGAGCATTTTTCACCTCGACCAAATTTACAGACTCACTACAAGGAACTACAAAAATACCGTAATGGAAGAGAGTACAGAGGAAGAGATTGTGGACATTTTTTTCTGTAGTTTGGAAGCTAAGGGCAGGAGTGAAAGACAATTCTGGAAGCGCCTTTCTTTTCCAGCATCAGAACGCAGGTCAGCACAGGGTAATTGTCTTAAATCAGGGAGCTTAAAGAGTCGGACTGTTTTATTTACCTTCAGTTTTGGGAGCATGTACTTACCTTTCTCACACTTGTGTCCGCTGTAGCCGGGGTGGCAGTCACAGCTGAAAGAGCCCCACTCCCCCAGGCACCTCCCATGCAGGCCACAGGAGGGCCCTCCTGCAGTCAGACACACTCCGTCGGTCAGTCCACACCCAGGGGCACTGTTCTCACTCTCCGCCGCGCTGCCCAGGTCATACATCTGACCAAGGACACACACACACACACACACACACACAGACAAGAGTACAGAGACTGAGTCAGCACTATGGGAAAGCTTAGAGACCTGTATTGATGTCGGCCATGGCTCCAAATCCTGGGACACAGAGACTAAAGGCCATGTCTGATTTCACTGGAGTGAGCATTTGACTTCATTTTGTTGCTGGAAATAAGGAAACGGTTTCATCTGCATTTTCACCCAGATTTTTACCCAGTTCAGCATTCTTCTTTAGTTGCTCCCAATTCCACCCACTATTTAAAGCTGCATTATGGAAAAAAAGGTATTTGTGCATGGGCTCCTGGGCTCCCCCTACAGTTAGTAAGAGGAATTTGCACTTTCAGCCACCCCATAAAAAGAATTAGGCTCATGCATTTTTGGACAAACTAGGAGAAGTCACTGAAAGTGAAAGAATCAACATGGCCTGAGGTGGTGGAATGATATTACAGGATTTTACACAGAAATACGACGGGTTAAACAGTTCTCATAGTGCAGTTAGGTTAGCATGTGCTTCCTCAGACATCACCACATCTTCTCAAACTACCGCAAACACGCTTGGAGGAGAGCACTAACCAATGCCCACATAGGTTATCATTGTGCTGAATGATGGGAGAGAGGGAAGGCTATTGTACAGTCCGAGAGAGACTGAGGCTAATTATACAGGGACTGTGGAATCGACTGCCATAGATCAATTTCCTGATGATCACAGGGGATCTGGCTCGTGTCTCCCAATGACAGGCCCAAAGCTTAGATCACTGGTCCCCAACCCTGGTCCTGGTGAACCCTTGCCCTGCACATTTTAGTGTTTACCTGGCTCCCAACCTGATCCTGCGAATTGGGCCATTAATAGCCCTGTTCAAGGTACTGTGTTAGAGCAGGAAACCACTAAAATGGGGAATGGCAGGTGGCCTTCCAGCACCAGGGTTGGGAACCGCTAACTTAGACTGTTGTGCCACTTGGGCCACTTTCATATGAGCTATTAGATTCTGCTGTGTCTGACCAGCACAGATTTAACCCATCAAACTCCAGGCTGTTTTGTCTGTATTCTTCTACCAAACATGGCAGTGGGTGGAGGCATTAGAAGGGCAGCTGGTTGCATATTTTGCTTAATGTACTAAAGTTTGAGCAACAAACTGAAATGGTTTAAAAGCAGGTGTAAAATAGTGGTTGTTCTACTGGGAGCAACAGTACCTTTACTCTTTTGACTCCACTGTTTTGCTCCACTTCTGTTTTGCTGCACATTTCACCCCCTGCACTTCGAGGGCATGCATAGTTGTGATAAGCTACAGCTTTGGTAAACAGAATGCTAATTTCAGACAAACTGTGAGAGCATATCGTGGCCAGAAGTCGTGCTCGAACTACTGTTTAATTTGTGGATCCTATTCTTGCAAAACAGGCCAGGATTGTTCCTGAGATCCCACACCTCCACTGGTGAGATACTGTATGTCACTTGATGTTCACACTTAGCAAATATTCCTGACATGTCAGAAAATAGTCAGCGTGTCTCTGACCTGTCAGCGGGTGGGAACTGCCATTCCCTCAGCACTCTTCACCCACTCACACTGTAAAACTGCACAGTCTGGATTTCACTGTAAAAACTTACTGTTGAGTAAGTTTGCGGTAAGGTACTGTTTGCGTGTGCACAAGTGGCAACCTCGACATAAACATTTTTTTTTATTACAGATTGTTTAAACTGATGTTAAGAAATTTCACTATTGGAGTATTTTAGAGTTGGATAGTTTTCCTATGACAGCAAAGGAATGCTTCTTTTTTAGGTCGTTTGAGGATTTCTTCTGTAGCTTTGACACAGCAGTGTTCTCTATTCAGAGTATTATATTCTAAGACCCTGGGTACAAACCTCCATAGAGCCCCCCATCAACTTTGGAATGGCTTCTTAATTAGAATTTCCTGTTCCACCTTAAATCCTGCAGTAGTTTATTCATTGTCAATATCATTTATGTGCCTGCAAGAGCACCAGAGTGTAAATGCTGCACCATTTAAGGTGGAACAGAAATTGGAATAAGAAACTGATGAACAAGTCGCCAACATTACACATATCCGCCTACGTCAGGGTCGTGGTGGGTTCGAAACCCACTAGCCACTTGTGCACATTTCTGTAAGGCGGAAGGCTCTGTGGCCAGGGTTTCTGGGCATGTGGTTAGGAGACTCGGTTGGTAAACAGTCCCTACAAGTGATCTAATAATGAGGGGTCAGAAAAGGTGTCCTGGTCATCTCCTCTGATAGGAAATCCTTGCTGACGCATGTTATACTGTATAGTAGACACAGCTGTATATTAGGCAACTGGCTCTGCAGAAGACCAAAAGGCCATACCTGACTGTCCACCACTAGGTTCCTGATGCAGCCGACAAAGCCTTTGTAGTGAGGGTGTGTCCGGCGCAGCGGGTGTGTTTCCTTCACTCCTCCGAGCTGCAGAGGCTGATCCACGTTCAGAAATCTACACAGAGACAAACAACATCAGCAGTGATCTCACAGTAGAGCACTGCAAACAGCCAACAGGTTGCGGGTGCTCTTTGGGTGCTGAGAGAGGCGGACCTGAATGGCTAGATAATAGGCAGAGGTGGGCAGGTGCAGGGGTGATACTAGGTTTTGTGGATACAAGACGGGACACACGGTTAAACTGTGGGTGGGTTTTAAATAGTAAAAATCAAGCCTGTGCAGATCTTACAGACTGCAGTAAAATACTTCAAAAAAGAACTTCTAACTATAGTATAAGGACAAAAATATTGGGACACCTGCTCATTTATTGTTTCATCCAAAATCAAGTGTATTAAAAAAAGTTTATCCTGCGTTTTTTGCTCTTACCTCTCGCTCCCTGGAGTGTCTGCAGACACTTTACACACTGACTGATCTGTCTCAAACACCTCTACTCCTAAACCTTCCACTTCATTCACCATGGCCCCAGAGCAGTGGTCCAGAATCAGCTGTACTTCCTGTGCACACACAGAAACACACACACACACACACACACACACAGTAAAGATGCAGCACTGGAAGATATTAAAATGCCTTGAGTCAATATCCTGTATCCCTGCTGAAAGATGCAGCTCAAGACCAGCTTTTGCTGGTAGCTAGTTTTAGATGGTCAAAACTGTCTTCGTTGGTCAATGTGGTTGAAAAGCTGGTCATTCAGACAAAAACATATTGTATGCTGGTAAGATAAGCTTCCTGATGCTGGTCAACCAGCTTGGTCTTGCTGGTCATGCTGGTCAACCAGCTCAGTCTTTTTGGTCAAGTTGGTCAAGCAGCTTGGTCTTGCTGGCCATGCTGGTCAACTAGCTTGGTGATGCTGTTCAAAAAGCTTGGTCTTGCTTGTCATGCTGGTCAACCAGCTCTGTCTTTCCGGTCATGCTGGACAACCAGGTAGGTCAAGCTTGGTCATACTGGTGGTCTAGCTTGGTCAGGTTGCTCATGCTCACAGACCAGCTCAACCATCAAACTCAACTCAAAAACTCAAAAAACATACCCTATGCTGGTCAAGAGCTAAGCTGGTCTACTTGGGTTCTGCATGAGGTTCTACCTTGCCGTTGCTGATGATGTCTAGGCGGTGCCAGCGGCGGTCATTGACAGAGGCCTGAGGAGGAAGCTGCAGTGTGAG
Organism: Salminus brasiliensis; assembly: GCF_030463535.1. NCBI lineage: Eukaryota > Metazoa > Chordata > Actinopteri > Characiformes > Bryconidae > Salminus > Salminus brasiliensis. Next base: position 28,829,708 of record NC_132882.1, read on the forward strand.
AGTGCCTGAACCATGATTTACACTCAGCAATGGAACACCCTTCTTTAGCTCTGCAGACAGGGAGACAGACAGTCTATCCGTTACCAACACATTACGGTATGATTAAAGAGTTTCATCACTTTTGAATGTGTAAGGACGTGTGTGTGTGTGTCTAAAACTGCACTCCAGTCGTGGATGCTGGACCCGACCATGGCCCTCGGGTTCTGTATTGACCCTCTGGTGGGGAAAAATGCTTTACTGCAATCAATTTGTGGTCAAGTTTCGATTTTCTGCCCGTAATCTGGAGAGCAGAGGGCCAGGCTGATAATTACGCAACTCCAGGCAACACGTAACAAAGTGATGAGCTCAGCTTGTTCAGGGCCAGAGCAGGTCATTCTCTGGAGGTGTACAAGTCATTGGAAGGGACAGAGGCGAGAGGACGGCACGTGAGCAAAGCCTGACCTTTGCTGAGGGTCAGTCTCAGCACTGATCCCGTTTGCTCCCAGTGCTGACCACAGACTTTTCCATTCAGAGCCATTCGTCAATAAAAGTTCAACCTTCGCCATGTTAGCCGTCATCCATCGACCCCGCCGCCGCAGTTAATTGGCGAGGGAAATGAATTTCTTGCATGGGCAATGTAAAAATCTTAAATCATGACGGTATCGACCGTGTGTGGCGTTTTCATTATCAAGACGACGCCTCGCTGGCTCTTCAGGCTTTTCATTACAGCCTGGAATACAAACAGACACTGCAGAGGACGAGTACACAACTGTCTAATGGAGTCTGTGTAATGTACCGAGTGAGATGAAGTCTTCTTTGTCTCCGGGCTGGAGACCGCCAAGGGGGCCGTTGTAGAGCAGCAGGCCGTTGGCTGCTTCCGTGATAAACTCCAGAGAGATGTGACTCTGGAAGCAAGGCCGGATGGGAGGGAACCAGGCGTAGCCATCTCCGAGAAACGTGTGCTTGGTCTGCTGACACTCCGGCCCATCAAACATGGGCGGACACTTGCACCTGGAAAAGACGCGATTGTGCATAATTAACCTTCACAAGTGTAGACTGTAAAAGCTGATGTGAAAGGAAGTGAACATGGCTCTGCTTGCACGATCAGCGTACCTGTAGCCCATCTCGCTGTCTACGCAGGTGCCCCCGTTGAGGCAGGGGCTGCGGGGGTATGAGGAGCAGGACAGGTGCTGGCTCTCTCTGGCCAGGCAGCCACACTGAGCACTGGCTGTCGCCGAGACCGACACCAGAGAGGCGTTACCGCTGTTCAGAACTGAAGGTGTGTCGCTGAACGTCACCCTGCTGGAACAGCCATCTGTGTGACTACAGTCTGTATAGACACACTCATTCACCCCTACTTGAAGAATAGTCACACCCAGCGCTGACTCCAACTTAGAGAGAGAGAGAGAGAGAGAGAGAGAAAGAGAGATGTGGTTCCATTATTAAAGAAACAAAGAAAGAGAGAGAGAAAGAGCGGGAGAGACAAAGAAAGAGAAAAAAAGGAAAGAAAGGTAGGAGGGGGGGTAGAGAGACATAAAGAGAGGGAGGGGACGGGGAGAGAGAGAGATTTCATGAGTCTGTATGTCAAATATTGCTCTCAGCATCTCAGAGCACCTCAAATACTGATGAACAATAAAGCTGAAGATAATTGTATAGCTCGGTCAGTAGAAGAACTCAGACCACCATAAAGGTTCATATAGGGTGAGTTGTATTGAGTGGGAGTGTGTGTGTGTGTATAAATGGCTACAATCCCTGTAAGAGTGCAGTCCGTCCCCTTTTTTTTATAATAGGCATTAGTGAAGCAGTCGGAGCAGCTTCCAGCACTTCGCGTAAATATTCATCTGGAGGAAACACACAGCTGTGAAGAGCTCCCACTCACACACCTGACTCACACGGCATGTGTCTCATACCTTACATGGACATGAAATATTCATAAAGGCTGTAGACTGTATGCACGAGTGTAATGTGTTCGTGGCTGCCTGTGGTCAGGGATGTGAGACAATGGGAATACAAATTGTGCATGTGTACATCTGCGTGTGTGTGAGCAATTACCTTGGCCTTGTGTATAGCCACACTACCGTGGAGTTTTTCAGGCTTGTAGTAGGGAGAGCCATGAGCAGCAAACCACACGCTGAGGTGCCGCTGGTTGGGCTGAGTGCCGTTGGCCAGGCTGAAGATGTGCACTTTCTCCACCTCTGTCTGTAGCAGTTCTGAGAGCACACGCTGCAGGCGCTCATACAGACTCTCCCCCCCGGCAGACGTACGGAACAGCTCCTCGGCCGTCAAGTCTGTGCACAACACATACACACACACACACACACACACACACACGTGGGTTAAAAGTGCCCACGAATGGAATTCTGTGTCTACCTTGGCATAGTTAAATAATGAGAGTCTGAACAGGGAAGTGACACAGTGTGACCTACATCCCCAAAATGTTCACACACCTGGCTAGAGGCTAAACCCAATGGCTACTTCGGGAGAATGTGAAAGTGAGACTAGTTGGTTAGAGGCTAAAAGAAACTATTTCAGCAAGGCTAAAAGCTAATGCTAACTTGCCGGGTGAAGCACCGGATGGACTAGCCTATTAAGCTAGCTGGTTGCTATTCCCTGCTAAGGAGGTGGGGAGTGTCGCCCAGCAAATGAACAACATCCCTGAGGGCCAACCAGAAAAAGGGATAAGGGCTAACCAGGTACAATCTCTTCAGCTAGCTGAATGCCATGCCAAAAGGACCCAGAGAGGACAAATTCAACAGCTTCCCTGCGAACCATGACCTCCTCAGATCGCCAAAACCCTGGTTGACGTTATGTTTTAGCCACTTTTACACTTTCAATAACATTCTTTGTATGTTTAATTCTGAGACCAAATAACAGGGTGGTAAATGGGCCTGTTAAATGTGAGCCTTTTTCATGTTCAGTTGATTTAACTCCTTAACACTCCAAGGCTTATTACACACTAAGGTGTATTATTCAGTAACTACAGGGACATCTGTACAAACTGGTGGGGCTCCTCTCTAGTAATAGAAGTTTGGCTTTTTAAGGGTTTAAATAATCTTAAACAGGTTTCTGACATTTCCCCCCCCACAATTCCTTCCTTTCCCATTCCCACCCGTGGGCTAGGCCTCCCCCTACGGCACAATGTTTCGAGTGCTAGCAGCAAGAGAAGAATCATTTTATAGCCCCAGTCCACAACATCTCAGAGTGAATGAGTGCTGTGGTGAGCCCGCGAGTCACGTACTAGAGAATCGGAGTGATCCAGCGTTGAGCAGTGCCTCCTCCTTCAGCCCTCTGACCTTCACTTGAGCCGTGGAGGTGACGTCCGGCCAAACCTTATCTGCCACTCGCACCTGCAGACTGTACGACCCGGCAGACGTGCCTCCCCTGATACTCAACTGGCCGGTGCTCTGATTCAGGATGAACTGTCTGTGTAAGAGAACAGATGGGGGAAATTAAACACTTAAAACATATTATAATATAATATTTGAACTGCATCTCTAATATTGATAAACTGGCCTGTCTGTGTGTAATCACAAAGCTTTGGTGTTGTTGTGGATGACCAATAATCATTCTTGACAAATACAAAGACATCCATATTCACCATTTGTGTTGGACATAGATGGAATTTAGCCTCTGCCTTTAACCTATCCGTGCAGTGAACACACGCATACACACTAGTAAGCAGTGACCACACACAGTGAACAGTGAGCTCACATGCCCAGAGTGTGTGTGAAGGGCCTTGCTCAAGGGCCACCACTGCCCCACAAAAGCAAGCAACAATTGTGCTGGTGTTCTGTCGAAAATTGAAAAAGGGCAAAAAAGGGCATACAAGGTTTTTGTGTGACACTTTGCTTGACAAATTTGTATGATTGGAAGCAACCCCAAATAGTACATTGATACGACCTGTGTACTACAGCTACGCTTAGCTGTGTTTATTACCCCTGACTGCATGCACCAAGGTCGGCAAACTCATGCTGGCTGTGGTTCAAATTAGATTTTAAAAGGTGCAATCATGTTCATATAACAGCCACTGAGGTCCACGTCGCTGGTGACCTTCAGCTCCGGTGCCAAATTAGGTAATTAACTGTCAAGTAAAGCAAATGAAACACTGCCCAGGTCGAAGAGATGCTGCACGTGCCAAAAGTCACTAAACTGCAGCGCGTTAATTACCCTAATTAACAAGCGCGGATACTTTAAAGAACATCTCCAAGAGGCTTCTTTTGGAGAAAACAACAAGCAAAACTCCAAACAGACAGGCGTCAACCTAGAGGAGCTGATGTGACGTTCATTATTTGCATGTATACTGACACCTAGCTTTCCCTTAGTTGCTTTTGAAAAGTGTGGCGTCTTGTCACGAAGCTCGTGCAGCAGGCTCAGTATGATGCTCTTCATTATTTCATGCGCTGCTCATTAGAGCGAGCGTCCGTCACACACCAGTTTTCCCATCAAGTGCAACACGAGAATCGCTGTCTTGCTTCAGAGTGAATTCTGAATCTCATTTTTGATGAACTATTAAAAGCATCCCGCACATGAGGTGTTGGAGATGATACCCCCCCCCCCCCCGCGTTCTCTCACGCTCTCTCTATCCTTCTCTCTAGCTCCCTCTGCTTTGTTCTCATCACCTTCCTTGTTAAGTGGCAGCTGCCACTGTAGGGTTTGAACCAAACTTCAATAAAAGATCAAAGTACCTGGGGGGTTTGCCTTCAAATTTGTAAACCTTTTCGCTCCAGTCGTCAAGGTCAGGGGATTGAACTTGTCCAAGTACAGTCGTAGGGAGAGAACCTGGGGAAAAATACATAATGAGGTCATTGAGGAGCCACCTCACACAGACTCTGCAGTACCTGGGGCTGAATGTGTAAGTGTGTGTGTGTGAGTGTGTGGGATGTGAGGGGGAAGAGACACACATCTTTAAGAGATAAGGGGGAAAAAAAAGCAACTCATCTCATTGCCACATATGGATTCGCTTAAGCTACGTGGTAGGGGGGCCAATGCTATTAGTATGCAACGCTGCCATTTATCCAAAAGGCAAAACGGAGCACTGTAATCCTGTTAGGCATGAAATCAACAGCTTTTAAAATGGCTCCTGTTTATGTGCCTATTAAACCAAGGACTTAAGTAAATTGTTTGCTTCATGCCATGTTTGAGCTACATGATGAGTTCTTATTAGAAGGTTAATGCATTTCCACTGGGTACGAAGGAAAAGCACTAAAAATACATTGACTCAAACCGCGTCCCCCCCCTCACAACCCCCTCTGAGTTTTATAGCACGCTGACAGCCGGCATGAAATGCTAAATAAATATCGTAGGAGCGAATACAGCCTTCAGCAATCAAGCGAGATAATGACTCAAGAAACAGAGTTCCACAGTAACGTACCTTCGTAATTGTAGACTATGAACTCGGAATGTCCCGGCGCGTGCGGGTGGTCGTTCTTATCCCCAATTGTCACGGTCAGTGTGCTGGTGGAGCTCATTGGGGGAGAGCCGCTGTCGATCATCAGAATTGGGAGGAGGTACTGCTTCTGCTGCTCCCGATCGAAGGTGCGGAGTGCCGTTATCATTGCACTGCCGTTGCGCAGATCCGTCAGGTTGAAGTTGGTGACGTCTGAGGTGAGCATCAGCAAGCGGATGGAAAAAGGCCCTCCGTTGGGCGAGGTGTCTCTGTCGATGGCATGGAGCAGAGTGGAAGTGTCATTCATGTGCACAACTTGCGGTGCAATGGTGTTCTCCCACACAACGGGCCGATAGGGAACCTCAAATTCAGGTCCGTTGTCATTGATGTCTTGTACGGTCACCAGCACAATGGCAGAGCCAGTCAGGGCAGGGCTGCCCATGTCTGTGGCCAGCACCATCAGCCTGTGCTGAGACACCTTCTCCCGGTCCAAAGAGTCGGCCACCACTACCCAGCCATTCTTGTCCACCAGGAATTGCTGGAAAGGGTCAGTCTCTGGGGCGATGCTGTAGGAGAACTTTCCATTCTGTCCCGAGTCCAGGTCCACAGCAGTCACTTGGGCCACGATGGTGCCCACGGGTACGTCCTCAAACATGGACCCTGCATCGTAGAACTGGGGGAAGAAGACAGGAGCATGGTCATTGGAGTCTTCCACTTGGATGACACAGTGTGCTAGGCTGAAGAAGTCAGCGTCCTCCACTTTCACTGTGAGATTGAAGGTGCGCTCATGGGGCTTCTCAAAATCGATCTTCTTCTTGAGCCGCACTACCCCCCGCCGGTTCACTTTATCTGTCTCGATAAAGAACTTGCGGTCATCGTCTCCACCCACAATGCTGAATGTCATCACAGAGTTCTCCCCCTCGTCCCCGTCTGTGGCGGCCACCGCCAGCACTTCACTGTTGATATCCAGGTCCTCGGCCATGGTGGCCATGTAGACTTTCTGTGTGAACACTGGAGGGTGATCGTTCACGTCGGAAACGACAATAGTGGCCGTTCCAGTTCCAGACAGGCCTCCTCCATCCCTGGCCTCCACCACTACCAGGTAACTGTCCTCCACCTCTCGGTCTAGGGAGCGTAGCACTGTGTAGATGGTGCCTGTGGCCGGGTTGATGGAGAACAGGTTCAGGTTTATCTCGTTACGGACGTTCTGAACAATTCTGTAGGTGAGGATGGCGTTTTTGCCAGCTTTAGGGTCATCCAGGTCAGTGGCTCGCATCTCCATGATGGAGGTGTCAGCTGGAGAGTTTTCAGGCACGTGGCCCACAAAGCAGCCATCAGATGCACAGAGGAAGATCGGAGGGTTGTCGTTGATGTCCCGCACCTCCACCAAGACGTCAGCAAAACCGGTCAAGCCAGCGCCATTCTCGTCAGTGGCCAACACTAGAAACCTCCAGGTCGAACGATCCTCTCGATCAAGGCGCTTTTGGGCGTAAATCCTCCCACTGAGTTCCTCTATGGTGAACTCGCTTCCAGCACCCTGTCCATGGAGCGAGTATCGCACTGCGCTCTGGTCGGCCTCTTGATCTGGATCTGTGGCTGAGACCTGAAGAATTCCAAGACCAAACAAGATGGCATTAATGACCAATATTAATGGCTTTTACAAGCATCGCCAGTAAGCTGACTGAGTCGAGGAGAAGAATGGGTGGCTAGATTCAAAACTTCAGAATCTGTCACAGAACACAAAAAGCAATTAAAAGTTAATAGATGCAGCAAAGAAACACAGCAATCCCTCTTGTCTCTCCCCAGGTTTGTTTATATAAAGCCTTTGAAGTCTTTTTTTTATGCTGACAGCACAATAGGCAGTGATTTGGGGAACTGCTGGAGGAGCGCGACAGCCGAGGCCAGGTATGTCAAAATATCCATTTCAAATAGGATGTTCCCCTCTCTAAACTCTAAGAGCACATTAATAAACATAACAAAACATTTCAAGGGAGAACGCCATGAAACTGGAAACAGTTTACTGCATTAGACAGGACCTAAAATAAAAAAGCTCTACCTTACATGAAATTGCCTATTTCTGACATACAGCATGCCTCTCCATATCATTGCTGGTGTATCTATAGAAATCTAATGATGAACAAACACCCTCCCACCCCCTCACCTCGAGCACGAGGACCGGCAGCTCAGTCAACTCCTCTGTGACGCTGGCATGGTACTCCGTCTGGCTGAAGATGGGCGCTTCGTCGTTTTGGTTAATGATGTTGATAACCACCATCGTCTGGTTCTCCCATTTTCCATCTGACGCCACCAGCCGCAACTCGTACCGCTGCACTCGCTCGTAGTCCAGCCGCTGGGCAATGAAGATGGTGCCAACCTCTGGCTCAACATCAAAGGTGCCCATGGTGTTCCCTGAGGTTATTTGGTAGCGCAGCTTGGCATTGGCACCTGTTGGGGTTTTGGAATGTGTCAGCAGGTGCAGGGGAGATGAGTGTGTTGCTGAAGAGAAAATCAATGTGTTTTTGTTGTAGGACTAGACCAATTCCTAAAGGGCTGACTGGTGCACTCTTCGGAAGGTCTCTAATTGTGTTGTTGATAGATTTCTGAGATTCTATATGAAACCATTCAAACATCATAAGCGTTTGGCTTAATTGGTACTAGGGATGGTCATTCAAATCCAAAATGATCTAAATCAAGCATTCCAATGAGCTGAGTTGTAGTGTGGTCAAAAACAAAAAGAATATGCACTGATCAGCCATAACATTAAAACCAGTGACAGGTGAAGTGAATAAAATTGATTATTCTGTTCTATCTGTCAAGGGGTGGGATATATAGGGCAGTACACAGGCAGTTAACAGTCAGTTCTTAAAGCTGATTTTGGAAGTGGAATAATGGATGAATTGTGATGGCAATTGGGTCAGAACATCTCCAATACAGCAGGTCTTGTGAAGAGTTCCTGGTATAGAAGGACAATCGCTGAACTGCAGACTGTCACCATGCCCAAAGCCAATCGTCATCTAGAGGAGTAGGAAATCCCCCAGTGCTGGACTGAGGTGCAGTAAAATGGCTTTCTCTAGAGTGATGTGGGATATGGGATATTTCTAAAATCCAGAACTATCGATCATCAGATTCATCCAACATCAGTATATGACCTCACTAATGCTCTTGTGTTATGAATCTAATCAAATCCACCTGTGGCCTACAGATCACCTTTTATGCTAACTACGCAGTGACTGGATATTAAATGTTAAAGTGCTTCCTTTTTGGATCCAGAACAATGTTAAAAAACTTAAAAACATGGATATTAATAAAGAAACCCAACCCTAATGGTTCCTTTGGGTCCTTTGCAGTGGTTAAGATATGGCAGTGGCAGTAAATTGCCATTCATTAGCATTCAAACCTACGACAGTTTAAGTCTTTCATGGTACACCAAAGAAATAAGATTAATTGAGACCTGCAGCTGTTCTTTCACTGTACTCTGTTAATGCACCCTTGATTTTAGGACAGTCCCCATGTTGTGATAAAAAGATTAACATTAAACCTTCCCCTTTCAGTTATACAGCACCTCCAGAATCTGAAGTGAAACACTTAAAGATATAGATGTATATAAAGGACATGAACTCAAATGCAAACACATTCCCTGCCTCCAATTAACTACAAAAGTCATATAGACCTTTCGCACATAAGCATAAGCCCTTAGACCTGGGGCAAGCGATATGCTATCCCTTTTTGGCTGCTGCACAGTTCAGTGGTTCAAACAGAGGTACATCAGAACTCCACAAGCCTTTCATCCTCCTCTCTCTTCTTCTCCATCCAGTCATTAAGTCCCACATGCTTGGTGAGTGTCATCCACGATCACAGGTTACGCAACACCTTTGCTTTACAGAGAACTGTAGCGGCTCAGGCCACTCGCACAGTTACATCTACGCCAACCTGACCTTGCTATTTGACCTCCATATTGCCGACGTAGCAGCGGTATGGAGAGTGGGCCTCAAGAACAACTCTAACTAAGGGCTCTTCTGCAAGAGGGACATGACTGTGTACACAGACGTATAGAACAAACACAAACAGACAAGCGACAAAGCCCTCTGTCCTCTCAAGACCCCCAATCTCCTGGCCCTCTTCTCATGGCCCCTCTGTGTATGGAGAGGAAAACAACCCTCGCTACAGCTCTGTTTACCAGCCTGGATCAGATTTTATGAGACAAACACCATCTGGGCGCTATGTGTGAGGATTTCATTAGGACGTGTTATGCTCATGCTGGCCGTGTCTGTCAGGGCCATTGGAGCACGATGTGCCCTGACATTCGCTGAAGGCAGCTCTGGCGCTTTGGCCCAAAGCACTTTCCTTAATGACCAGCTGCCTCATATGGTGCCCCTCTTGCAGCAGCACAACGGGCTGCAGGCCCTACACCTCACCCGTATGCGCTGTAGCAGTGCCTCTTGAGCAAGGTGCCCCGGCCCTGCAGATCCTGGTGTTTTTTCTTCTGCTCTAACACACCTGATCCACTTAATCAGCTCATTAACAAACTCCTCATCAGATGAAAGCAGCAGAGGTACTCAACTGCCAGAACTGTGTACCACTGGACTGTAGGACCCAGACAGGGTTGCCAGAATCCAGCAATAACAAAACAAGATAGTCCACTGGGGCGGGCAGGGAGGGATTGTTGGAGGAGGTATTCAACAAGCACACAATATCTTCATCATGTCTCACATTGTTTTCTGTGGACATGGATCACTGACGGCAATCTACTGATCAAGGTCGTTTCTTTGTTACCTTTTTATCCTCAATCTCTTTAGAACATCAGTCTGCATATTGCTTGTGTGTGCAATAAAATATACAGTATACAATAAAATGGCACAACAATGGTCAGACAACGGAGCTTAAACATCAAACAAAGTCAGACTTACTGGTCCACAACTGCATACCTGTCTAGGCAACCCTGGACATAGACTGGGCCTAAAAAAACGAGGTATATAGTCTTTAAAACAAGTCCTCTTTTTCACACTTCTCCCGAATACACACGTCTGCACCCAGGACCGATTCTAGGCTTGAGGAGGAACCTCTTAAGGTGCTTTGAGGAACCTTTGACAAACTAATTCTTCTAACCTTTTCTTGAAGGTTTCTCCACAGTTTAAAATTGAAGAACCTCCAAAAGTTCATCAAGGATCTTATACTTTTAACAGCATAGGTGCTCACCTGACATTCTACTGAACTCTTCCTGAATGTAAATGGTTGTCTATTGAATGTAACCCTACACCTTACCTTAACATTACCCTTTTAGGCTTATGTTTAGGGTTGGATTTAGGGTTTAGGTTAATTAAGGCTAAGGTTAAGGTTTAACTTAGAGTTCAGCTGCATTTAATAGACTTTCAGTTGAATGTTAGTTGAATGTGAGGTGAGCATGGACCATCCAAGTAAAGTGACCACCCATCTGTTTATTGATTTTCATTATTTTTCTTGGATACAAACAATCAGACGGTGAAGAGCAGCGTGGTGAAGAGCATGCACTCATGGCATTTCACCATGCACCTGCAAACAAGGAGCAATTTTCACAGGAACAGTTTTTTTGTCATTCAAATGATAAGTCGAAGCAGTCATGTAAAAATTAACCAGTCATGCAACCCCACACGGAGTGCCGGGAGCTGATAGCTTCCACACCTGCAGCAGACCGCACCAAGTCAAGTCAAGTCAAGTGGGTTTATTGTCATTTCAACTACATACAGAGTACACAGTGAAACGAAACAACGTTCCTCCCGGACCATGGTGCAACATAGACAGTGCATACAAGACACAAGTGCAACACAAACAAACAAGTGCGGACAGACAACACAGTACAGACAGAGGATAATAAATAATGACTGTAGTGTGCAAGTTGTGCAATGTGCGATAAATAGAGTCCAGTGAGGTAGTAAAGTTATCAGTGCAAATGCTTGTGCAAAAAATGCTTCCCATGTTATCTGGGATAAATGGTTGGAAAGAGAGAGAGAGGGAGAGAGAGAGAGAGAGAGAGAGAGGGAGAGTGTAAGATATCAGTTCAGGAGTTGAGTTGTGTTGAGGAGTCTGATGGCTTGGGGGAAGAAGCTGTTGCAGAGTCTGGTCGTGTTGGACCGGATGCTGCGGTACCTTCTTCCTGATGGCAGGAGGGAGAACAGACTGTGTGAAGGGTGGGTGGAGTCATCCACAATGCTGGTTGCTTTGCGGATGCAGCGGGTGGTGTAAATGTCCATGACGGAGGGGAGAGAGACTCCGATGATCTTCTCAGCTGTCCTCACAATGCGTTGGAGGGACTTGCGGTCAGAGGCTGTGCAGGTCCCAAACCAGGCAGTGATGCAGCTGCTTAGGATGCTCTCTATGGTTCCCCTATAGAAGAGGGTGAGGATGGGTGGAGGGAGACGGGCCTTTCTCAGCTTCCGGAGGAAGTAGAGACGCTGTTGGGCTTTCTTGGCTGTAGAGCTGGTGTTCAGGGACCAGGTGAGGTTCTCCGCTAGGTGGACACCACAGTTTGAAGCGAACCCCAGACCACCGATATCAGGAGGAACAGGGATCAGTTCTCTGGACCACTCCCTGACTCAAAACAACGCTCATCCTTGACCAAACATACCGTATTTGTAGTGTTAAAATGCCCATTAAGGTTTCTAAATGGTTGTTGTAGTGTTGCTCCATGGTGGACCATGCAATGCTTTGCTTTCCTACCACAATTTCTAAACTCAACCAAAGTGGCCTAAAAGACCTTGCTCTTAGTTAGTTAGGCTATGAAGGAAGCTCTACATTTCATACACTCTGTAGTCCACAACTGAAATCTGAGTTAAAAGGGAGGATTCGAACAAAAAAGGGCGATCAGGTCTAATCAGCTTTGCGAAACATTTAATAGGGCCATAAAATTCCTCCATTCCCCATGGATCAGGCTCTAATTGTTCCAATTTCTCAGTTTCATCCCCAGTGTAATATAAAAATTTTGGGATTAAATAGACGGCTCGTTCCAAAGCCGGGAGCTGGACAGGGTACCATCGGGTTCTGATTTGCATTCTTGCTCGTGACAGGCTTGAAATAATAGCAGTCTGGCAGCCTGGCACTGTTCATCCAGGCGTGGCAGATCATCATGCCACCCTCGTTTCTCCATAAGGGCTGCTGTTTCGTCATTGTTTGAGCTTCCAGACACCTGCGTTTGTCGCTAGCGGATCCTCTGGACTACCTTGCTCCTGATGACATGCTGATGATGGCTACATGCCACACTATATTTGTCATGTGTGTGTGCTGTGCGTAACAGGTGAGGCCGTGTCGCTGCGTCGGGAGCCCTCACAGCCTTGCCTGTTTGTTTACGATGACAGATGAGCACGGATCACCTTCTGTGCAGATGAGGATTGGCGAGAGATCAGGCGCAGTAATCCTGTCGCTGAACCGGCCCGGAGTGACAGGCCAGAGGAGTCCAGTGGCGGGGGAGGTGATGTGGGGGCGAGAAGACAGGCATACTGGCACACTCCACCGGACAGAAAGGTGATCTGTCCAAGCCTGTCTCACTCAAACAGACAGGGGCAACACTGTGTGTGTCAGTGTTACGACTCGGAGGGGACAGGCCAAGGCCCGGCCGGCCAAAGAGCCGATGTGGATGGACTAATTCAACTCCGGATTACATAAATGCATGCTAATTCAAATGAGCACACAAAATGTCACTTCTCATAGCTGCTGAGGAATCACAGTGGCCTGCTTCGCATAGGGGATGCTTCAGGAGGTCGAATTAGTCCAGAGGATTTTCAGCTCTTAGAAACCATAAATAAAACATTTGCAAAATAGTTTCATTTCAGAACTGATTTTGGAGATTATAATATTAAATATCCAAATGTTTGTGGACACCCCTTCTAATAAATGCATTCAGCGACTATACGTGGCGTCCCATTGCTGACACAGATGTGCAAATGCACACACACAGCATGTCTTGTCTTTGTAGAGAAGTACTGCCAATAGAATAGGACTCTCTGGAGCAGATAAACATGAACCTATTGGCACGATGCCTAATGCAAGGTTTGAGCAGTGAAGCAGTGGAACTGCGTTCTCTGGAATGATGGTGGTGCTCCATCCAGTACTTCAGAGATGGTGGTGGGGAGGTGATCATCCAACATCCAAGTCTCACTACTGCTCTTGTCGCTGAATGTAATCAAATCAGTTACTAACAACAAAAGCAGGATATGCTCTTTTTTAATACTCTTAATATCAAATAAAAAAATGAATTGTTGTCCCAATACTTTTGTCCATATAGTGCATTATTTATTAACAACTGGGCATTATTCAGTATCTACTGTAAGTTATTCAGTTGTCACTCTAAATTACTAAGCAGCTATGAATTATTGGACTATGAATTATTCATCTACTATACATTATTCAGTATCTACTTACAATTATTCAGAATCTTCTATGGACAATTCAGCATCCACAAAAATGATTCAGTATCTACTATGAATAATTCTATAATTTAATTATTTGAATAAACAAGACTTACATCATAAATCTACATTAAAATCTATGAATTATTAAGTATCTACAATGCATTATTTTGTATCCACTATGAATTAAGTAACTATTACAAATGATTTAGTATCCACTAAGAATTATTAAGTATCTAAGATAAGACAAGATAATCCTTTATTAGTCCCACTATTAGTCTATGAATTATTCAGTATCTACTATAAATTAGGTATCTGCTATGAATTATTTAGGATCTACTATAACTTATTGGGTATCCATTATAACTTATTTGGTATCTAATATACATTAATCAGTATCCACTATAATTTATTTTATGAATAAGTGAATTATATGAATAAATCTGAATTACAATATGAATCTACTGTAAATTATTAATGATCTACTATGAATTATTCAGTTCCCACTATTAACTATTCCGTAAATAATACTAAGCTAATGCATACTAACATGTATGAGCTGGGCTCACATTCAGGCTTTCAGGCTTTAAAGGGTTAAGGTAAAGGCGTTTGATGGAAGTGCCCATTCTGACTAATCCTGACGCTTTGCATTACAGGGTCAAACAGTACAGGCCACATGCTATCATGTCCACTTTACAAAGTCACATTTTGTCTGCAGGGGACAGCATCCGCAACGTTCTCCAAAACCCAAACAGCAATACACATGACACTCGTGTCGAGCAGAGGAACAGAATCCGCAATGAGGAAGAAGGCAGAGAAAAGGGATAGGTGAAGTAACCCAGTGCCGGTCTGAGGCCAGGAGCTACTGAGCTGAAATCCTCCCAGAAGACATGCCTGATCAGCAAGGCTGCCGCTTAATGGGATTGTGTCATGTTTTATGGATTATCTCCGGCTAATACAGATCATCTGCCTGCTTGGACACCTGTGCCAAGAGCAGAGACAAAACAACTGCAGGTTGTTTCTCTCAACAACCTTTCTTTTGGTTAAGGCCATTTTCCTCTCATTAGCAGATTAACTGCTGATAAGGTCTTTTCAGCAGGCTTTTTTTAGGACGGCGGTGTTTATGAGGGATTAAGTGCAATATTGATGACACACGACAATTTCACAGTTTCATTGGTGCCTCTAGTTTCTCACCCAATTACTCTTCCAACACAGCGTGCCACGGATCCAGCCATAATACTAGCTAATATCATATAATGGCACCTAAATTTGGCACTGGTCTACCTTTCCTTTGGATAAATTAGATTCAAAAACTTATTTGATTTAATCTTTCTATTCCTTGAAAACCACAATATGATATCCATCTTTCCAGAGGATTTACCTGTGTCATTAAACAAACCAATCTTATTTATTTTAATTTTCTTTCTTCTTTTTTTTTTTGGGGGGGGGGGGTGGGGGAAGTGACAAGGGACAAACAAAACAAAGACGCCAACATCAAATAATTACCTTAGGGGGATGAAAGTGTTACTCCCACCATCACCACAGAGATTTGCTAACAAGCTTGGCATAAAAAAAGAGAATTTTCCACCTAGATTTAACTCACGCTACATCCCCCTTCCATCCCTCCACCCCACCCTCCTCCCAAGCCTCCCATCTCTGTAACGGCTGTCAAAACATCACCACAGATGGAGGCTGAAAAATCCGCATTAAAAGCACACAGATGACAGGGATCCTTAAATCCTTAAAATAAGACGTTTCCATTAAAGAGGCCATGAATCTGCCTCATCTCTGTGGTAGAGCACATTGTAGGTGTAAACTGCACTACCAAAGAATAAACTATGGGAATAGTGCTGGGCCCTTCTGGTGCTACCATAGCGACAGCAGACAGTGAGTGGTCTTACCCTCATCTTCATCATTAGCAGTGACGGTAATGACTACGTAGCCCACTTCCTTGTCCTCCTCCACACTGATCTCGTATACAGGCTGAGAGAAGGCTGGAGCGTTGTCATTCACGTCGGTCACAAAAATCCTCACATAGGCTGTGTCTGTATGGAAATGGAGATCAGTTGGTAATGCATTACACTTCCTACACTTCTGACTGACTGACACATTGACTCCGCTGACTCCTTCGACACATGTGCAACCATCTATGGTGAGATTGGAACTAGAGTTTTCTGACCTAGAGCTTTTGTACTCCTACTCAGATTAGTTTTCGCTAGGCTTATATCATTTAATCATTAATAGAAACGCTTTGATACCACTTTCCCTTTACTGCGGGGTGAATTGGCTGGGTTTGTGTAGCCTAACGAATGTTTGAAAACTCTTCGATGCTAGTCTGCCTGTTTCCAGTATGTCAATTTGTGCTACCCATCAATATGTGCTAGTTTTCAGCTTTCAGCTTTCAACTCACAAGCGATTAGCAATTAGTACAGGATTCTTCATTTTGAGATGGTCATGCATTGCAGTAGTGTTTTACTGTACTTAGGCTCTGGCGAAAGTTCTCCTGGGAGACTCTAAAGCTGCATCACCTTTCTTCAGCCAATCACCAGCCTCCATTTGTTGTAACTGCTTTCAGAAATGACATCACATGTCTACCTCCTTCCTCACCACCGCCAAAAGTTTGGTCCCGACGGCTGCCCCGGGGGTGGGCTTTGCCCCCTGCTGACGTTGCAGGACCTGGGCTGACGGTGGGGACTACGCCAAAGATTTTGTCCATCAGCAAAGAGTTTCAAATTGCTAACATTGTTTCCATCTCATTATTTGCCAAGATTCAATTTTCACTTTACTGCTCTCATGTCTCCAGAGTCTTCTAGTAGAACTGGATTCATCTCTAAAGTATTTCCAGTCTAAGTTTGATTAGCACGGTGTTTCACAGAAGAGCTGCTTTCTTCACCGTCCACTTGAACCCTTGCTGCTGTTATTTACTGCAGCGACTAGTGAATCGATTAGTCTATGCAACCATCTAAAAGTAGACTAGCAATGCTCAAACTGCTTAAACACTCTACTACGCTACAGAAAGAAACTCAAACACTATAACATGTCTGATGACATGTGAGTACAAATCTAATAATTGCTGAATCCCTTAAACCATTTAACCCTATATGTTGGCCTACACTTACATTACTATTATAATTTACAGCACTTTCATAGACCCTAAAATAGAACCCTGTGGCACTCCACAAAACCTGGTAAGTTAAATGGCTATACAATAGTTTTTGCCCTATGATTAATGACTGAATCATTAACTTTAAGGGTTTAAGGGGTTAAAAGCTAATTGTGCAAAATGCATCCACATTCAGTGAGGGGCAAAAATTTATAATCATCCTATATTGCATCACCAAATTAGCATCATCATTATCAACCCGGTAATGTCTCAGTGATGACATTATTTTTTCATTAAAAGAGTGACTTAATGATGTGTTAATGAGTGGTGCTGGTCCTGCAGGCTGGCCTGGTGTTATTTCTGGTGTGACAGGTGGGCAGACACAAACAGGGTGAAGCAGCAGACCTGTGTTAGGCTGGCCCTGTTGCCCTGGGCGGGCCGACTCTGAGCCGTCCTGGGACTGGACCTCGATCAGGTAAGAGCTCTTCTGCTCGCGGTCGAAGGTGGTCCGGGTGTGGATTGCCCCAGTGTAGGAGTTAATGCTAAAGAACTGAGAGTCTCCACTCTGGTCCTTTAGAATGATGTAGTTAATCTTGAAGGGAAGAAGGGTACAGTGAGTAGGGTGCACAACGTTGGCGCAATAGTGGAATTTGGAGCAACATGCTTACAAAACATCACTTGGTGGAGGATCTCTGTAGCTATGCGTCTGCCTTAAATAATGCATTGCAAAAGCAACATTAAGCTTTTTACTGAATACGTGTATAAAAATAAAGCCCTCACAGGCCTCTCAGCAGCAGACTGAGGCGTGTAGGGACTCACTCACCATGCCATGCGGACCAGAGTCAAGGTCAGAGGCCGAAACCTGGGCCACTGACGTGCCAATCTCAGCCCCCTCGGGCACTGTGGCTTCATACGTGCTTGACATGAAGAACGGAACATTGTCATTGACGTCTGAATGATGGAGGGCAGAGGGGGAGAGAGAGTGAGAGAGTTACTTACTTACTGTACTGTGTCTGTGGAGAATACATAGGCCTACACATAATATGTCATACATGTTCATACTGATCAGGCAAGATGAGATAAGACAAGGCAAGTCAGCCTCAGAATGTTTCTCCATATTATGCAAATATTTCCAGAGTAAAAAAGAACACCCCAACATAACATTTACTCCCCAGTCCAAACACTGTCCATACACAAAAAGCGAGCTGCAAAACAGCCTGTTCTATTCAGCCTAGAGCAGATTAGTTCCACCTATTCATGCTAAAGTCCAGGCAGCTTTTTGAATGAGTTGTGATACAGAGCAGCCAATCAGAGGCCAGCAGGAATGTACATTTCACTACTGTCACACAAAAACCAAAGGAAAAACATTACTTTCAGTGGAAGTCAAGGTTAACTTTGAAGCATGAGGTGGACTTTGAAGCATGCCTGTAAATTTTAGTAATTAAAGTTAAATATACGTTAAATAAGTTAAAATATACCTAATTTGCAACAGGTGGTGAATAATTTTGGAACTGTAAATCAGAAAAACAGTCGGTTTGATTCTAAGAGATTACGTGAGGTTAGAAATGTTTGTGTATAAATGCATGATGACTTTTTGGTCCATAAACCTACACATGTTTTAAGTGAACCTCAGAGGGGAAATACAAATAGAATGCAATAGAAAATACAGAACATGTGCCTTTTAAAAGCCTCAGCCTGTTGAAATTCGGATTTGAGTATTACATGTGCAAAGTGAAGAACTCCACCAATCGATAAAAGTCGGAGGGCACAAAACGGGAAAAGTTTAGAAAGGCAAATGTTGCATCTTCGGCCTTCAGCTTTTGATAGAGGTTAAAATAAGCAGCTGCAGCAAAACCCAGTGCCCACTCCAAACATGCCCTTTTTCTTTTAGCTGTTGTTTTTTTTTCACATTGATGAGACAGACCGACTGGAAGGAAGGAACTAAACCAAAATAACGGAAAAGCTTGTATTATGCATGACCTTGAAGCCATCAAATTCCTCACACCAGCCTCTTATTCAACATTCACTGTTCCAGCGTCCTCACATTCTTTACAGCTGCTGTCTAGAACCCTGTATAGAAACTCCACACACATATGTGTGTGAACAGGCTTGAGGACTGCGAGTGGTGCAAATAGTGTGTTCTACCTAAAAGAGTGGCGCAGAGAATGCTGTTGGGCTCTCTGTGGGCAGGGGTGTGTATGGGTGAGTGAGTGGCTGTTCCCCGCAGTGTGCTGATTACAGCGCCTCTCTAACGAGCTTTCTGAGGGTTTTTGTCTTCCTTTCATTCCATTTCAATCTCCATTCTACCCCTAATTAATGCTGATACGGTCTCAAGTGTTGTGCTTCCCTGCTGTAGCTGCTTACCGCGTCTCTACCACAGCCGCCCTCCGCCCCCTCAGACACACACACACACACACACAAAAGCACAGCTACCTGTCCCACACTCATCAGTGTCATGCATCTCCTTGCACTCTGTACACAAATATACAGCAGAGGCTAAATGAGGTATGAAGGAAAGGAACATTAATGTCAACCTTGCTTTAATTCAAACCCCGTCACAGAATTAGAGCAGACTGCTGTGTGTGTGTGTGAGAGAGAGAGAGAGAGAGAGAGAAGAACAGAGAGCGGCACAGGCAGGAAACTCTGATAAATAAACCCACCCAGGGCAGATCTGCAGTGTGGCACTGGTTGTCAGCGCACATTTGCAGCGCGTTGTAGATCGATGTCAACTTCTTTTCTTCTCTTCTTTCTTTTCTGTTCTTTTGTCTTTCCTTTTCTTTTCTTAGTTCTATTCAGTGCTGTTCTTTTCTCAGTGCTGTTTAACCCTTTAACCTAAACTCACACTACAGCTCCTCACTCACACATATACGCTGCATGTTAGTTTCAGAATTGTTAGCTAACTGAATGATAATTCTTACATTTAATATTTTAAAATGATGATAATCTCCAAATGATTGTACAACTTCTTGTACATTTGTAAAATTACGGCTCTGTGTAAGTCTAGTACACGGCCAAATAAAAGTTTATTCCCTTATGTGCATTTAGGTGGGCCACAGGATGGGGGCGCTGTGGGAACTTACTGATTGATGATGTCACGCCAGAGCCAGTTTATGGAGTTTATTGTTTATGGCCTGACCGCTTAATATTTCCCTTATTTTATCAAAAAATGACTGTAAAACGCCAGAGGGAGCCCAGATGGAGTCCTCCATGAATGGGGTGAATAGAGCTAAATGGATAAAAATAGTTTCAAATGTGTGTAATTACTTGACCCGGACCTTCCTTTATTGTTGGAGAGTAGAATGATAAATTCACTAAGAAAGCAAAGAAAACCTACCTTTATATTTCCATTTTTCTACAGCGAACAGGTTTTAGACAACAGAGACGCTAGCATTACTGCTACTGATTGCTGTTAACATTAATAATTAATAATAATTATTAATAAGTAGTTAATGCCACGTTAATGTTTACTACAATGTTAAACATGTACATTATTAAAATAAATAATAAATAAAGATTTATTAAATCAGGGTATACTCCACTGTCTGCTCGTGACAGCTGCTGATGTCATCACTACAAATGAGGCACTTTTACAACTGGAGTTTTTAATTGGTGTTGAAAAGCTTTTAAAAATGTGTCTGCAGTGCTGAAACATTCGCTGCTGTTCTGTTTGGAGGAAACCAGGGCATTTTCCAGTATTATAAACCAGTACTTATAAACTATGATTTTGCCCCTAATGCTCCATGTTAACCCTTTCATTCTGGACTCGCTCTGGAGTGCCCTCTAGTGTCAGACACACTCAGAAGACATTCTCAAGCGGGATTTCTCCTCTCTACAAGTACTTTGGTCACGCTCTGAAAACAGGTGTGAAAACAAACAACCTATGGTAGCTGTGAGGTAAACTAAATAAGCTAAGCTGTTTCAGTTACTCCAAGTTAAAAATGAGAACAAGCAAACCTGGAAGAACACGCTAAACTGCTAATCATGCGGACACACGTCTAAAAATGAAGCTCCAGCTATCCCTACATGAGTCCCTTGGACACTCTATGCTGGATAAATTAATGTTATTTCAGTAAGGTGCCACGGATCAGCGACAACTAGACACTCATAAGAGTGTTCATTCTTTAAACTTTATACCTTCTGTCCTCTTAACACCAGTGCAATCTGAATTAATATCATCTAAACGTTTAATTGTTGTCAGACTGACAATTTATTAACAATTTATTAAATGTATTAACCGATCGTTTTGTATTTGTGATTTTTCCCCTCATATCTTGATGTTGAAATAACGCAGGATGAGAAGCACAGAAACCGCATAAACGTAGAATCAATAACTACTCTATTCGTGCCCTCAGTAATATGGTATACTGTGGTAATATCTGAGGACAGTATAATGGTAAGAAAAACGTGGATACTGCTCATCCGTAGTCACTGGTGTTAGTATGTTAGTGTGTGTGAAGACGGCTCTTACCCGTGATGTTGACGTAGACCGTGGTGAATGATGCCAGTGGGACGGCTGCTACATTCTGAACACGGACTCGCAGGGTGAAGAAGCGGGTGCTCTCGTAGTCCAGCGGCTCGGCCACCAGGATGGAGGCTGAGCCGTCCCTCCGGTTGGGCTTGATGTAGAAACGCACAGGCATGTTTGTCTCTGGCACCTGACCCTCCTCCAGGTTATAGGTCACACGCGGGTCACCCAGAGGAGAGGTGGCTTTTATAGTCTGTGAAGTCAAAGGGAACGTTACTGAGACATTGATTTACATTTAACACTATTTTACCATCATCTGCCTTACTTATAAAACTAGTGTGGGTTGACTGGTGGTTTTAGATAGTAAATCAAATAAAACAGATATATTTGTTGACCTGGTGACCTCTGGTACCTATCACCACTACTGTCAAGAGTCCCACCAAACCACATTTTAATCATTATATTATGCAGAATCTGTGGAATTTCCCTTTAAAGCAGAAGCTGCCAACAACTCCAGCCCTTCAGTTCTCAGAATTCTCCCCTCCTACAGTCAAACTGTCTGTTTTCAGTTTATAACCATATGCTGTAGATGGAGGCAATGTCCACTTGTCTGTGGGTGCAGATGGGATAGGATTACGGCATGGAGTCACTTATATGACATCATACTATAATTTATTGTCATTGTCAGTCAAAAAAAATTGTAGCTCAAAAATGGCAACTTTACAGGAGCAGAAAAAACCTTCTTAACTTTCAATGGAAGTCAGTTAAGAAATATATATATTCTAAATTATTTTGGAGAATTTCTATTGGTTCATTGATCATATCACAGTGTGAAGAACAACTGCCAGATTCAAATGATGTCAAAAAGCTCACCAGACTATAACGCTGGCTATGGCTCGAATAGCGGATCAGCAGACTTAGAGGCTAACGATATAGCCTGACTAGTGGTTCAGCAGACTAAGAGACTAACGATATAGCCTGACTAGTGGCTCAGCAGACTAAGAGGCTAACGATATAGCCTGACTAGTGGCTCAGCAGACTAAGAGACTAACGATATAGCCTAAGACTAAGACTCTGACTCTATTAACATTTACATTTAAGACATTTAGCAGACACTCTTATCCAGCTAGTTTGTATAAACTAGGAGTCAAAAGATACCTCTAAGCTTAGATACTACTAAATACAAAAGTCAATATAGAGACCATGATACTCAACCTACACTACTCTTTATCTAATTACTCTTGGAAGAGTTGGTCTTCAGTCTGTGTTTGAAAGCAGCAAGCGACCCTGCCGCTCGGACACCCAGGGGAAGTTCGTTCCTCCACTTTGGTGCCAGGACAGAAAAAAGTCGGAATGCTTGTCTTCTGTGGATCTTAAGGGATGGCGGGTCGAGTCGAGCCGTACTTGAAGCTTTAAGAGCTCTTGGCACTGATCGGTCGATTTTGCCCATTGCCATCAGATATATCAGAGCTGGGCATCTAGTGCGTCTAGTGCTTTCCTCCTGCATTGGTGGTGCATTGGCAGTTTGAAAAGAAGCAGTGGCTGACAGTCCACATGTATCAGCGGAGGCATGTGTGGATGGGTTAGCTGGCTCAGCTAAATTGAGAACAAATTGGAAAAAAGAATTTTAAAAGTCAAAATAAATAAATAAATAAATGGAGATATAAGGTTTTTGTGTGACAACAACAACAATATTTGAGATATTGTGTATTTGCATGTGTATGTTTCTCCTAAGCATCTTTGAATGGCTGTGTAAGCTAATCGAGTGAAAACTGCTTAGACATGCTATACTTGATCAGGAAGGTGAGGTTGTTTTTTTTTTTTTTTTTTTTGGACAACACACCACCCCTTCCACCCATCGACCCTCAAAAAGGTATTAATGAAAAAGTGGCGATGACTAAGGACAGTGCTCCTTTTGCCAAAGCTCATGGAAGATAATTAGCATTATTTGTGAAAGGGCATTCGAAATCAGCAGAAATGTCCGTCACCGAGCTGCTGACTCCAGCACATGAATACATTAGACACAGTTCACCTGTAATCCATCTAATTTCCTATTGAACTCATATTGACATTTATAGAGTAACTTTCTGCTGAAAGAGTCTCTGGACTCTCTCCTGATCGAGCTACATCTCTCTTACCCCTCCACCTCTCGTTCTAAGATGAAGCTCAGAGAAACTACAGCATCCACAAACATGACAGGGACTCCTATCAGTGTAGCACAGACCTGGCTCCACAGACTAAAGACGACATTTCACAGACATAGTGTTAGACTTAGGAAAGGGTTTCCCACATGATCGATTCTTTGGGTGAGAGCAAACGGTGCTGAAGCTTTGCATGTTTAGTATAAAACTCTAAACTCTAAAGCTAAAGCTGTGTATAAAACTAAGCTTTTACAGAGATGACTTGAGCTGGTGCATGGCATCTGCAGCCACTGGCACTCTAGAGTGTAATAGCCATGCTAACCTAGGTCAGAGACACTCTGGAGAGTGAAGCAGTAGCCTTTGGAGGACAAAATCAACACAGCATAAACTGTCTGTATGATTCTGACTTAATTCCAAATCCTTTTAAACTGGGGGTCCCTGTCTAAAGCATGCACAATGTTGCAGATATGATGAAATCACTATAGTGATAAATGTGATAAATGCTGAAAATGCAATACTGAGACCATGGAAGACAACTATGTCTTCAAGACAAGTAGATGATTGCTGATTTGGTGAAGAAAAGCTCCTTCACAAGTCAAGAACACTCTCGAAAATGTAGGAATTTCTTGTCAAATAGCTTTTCAGAGTCTACAATCAAGAGACACCTTTGAGGAATGTAAATGCAGAATGGTTAACCTCAAGACGCAAACCACAGGGAACACTAAGAAAACAGAAAGCTAGAAAACATCTAAAAAGCCTGCCCAGATCTGGAACAAGATTCTTTAGACATATGAAAGCAAGATTAACTTGAGTATGGAGAAGGAAATGAAAATTCAAGACCTGATGCATCTCACATAATCTATGAAACATGGTGGAGGCACTGTTGAGATGGTATGATGGTGTGAAAAAACTGCCCATTCCCAAGTATAACCCAAGTATAGACTTAGACTTAGTCAGCTACTGAAAAACTGAAAGGACGGTGCTTCATTAGACCAGAGGAACAATGAACAAAATCCCACAAAAGCAAGAAGAAATTGAATGTTCTCAAATGGCCAACAAAGAAGGCAGCTGCAGTAAAGGCCTTGGAAAAATCTCAAAGCAGGAAAATGAGCATTTAGTGTTTTTTCATGGGTTCCAGACAGTCATGGCCTGCAAAGAATTTGCATCCAAGCATTGTAAATGCTCCTCACATTTATCATCATGTTAGTCTGTCCAATTACATTTGAGCCTGTGAAAATGTGTAATTTCTAAATGGTTATTATTTTTTTATTAAACCCCTCATATTAAAGCTGAAAGTTTACACTTTAATCAAATGTTGATTGCTTCACATTTGTGCCCCTGACTGTCAAGTGTAATGCAAGTCTTTCTAGAATACTGAACAACCGCATATATCATTAACCCCTTAACACTTCAAGGCTTATTACACACTAAGGTGTATTACTCAATACCTACAGGCACGTCTGGGGCTATTCTCTGGTAATAACATGTTGCTAATTGCTAATATTGGCTAATTATGCCCACCTTTATCTTTAGACTTTTGCTGTGAATGAAAAGGAGAGGACTGGCTATTCCTGGCTGGGATGGAAAACTGATAAAATACAGAAAAGGCTCACTGGTTCAAGCATTTAAGCACGCAAAAGTATTAAAAAAACCCTTACAGAGCTGGAAACTCAAGACCAAATTTGGTCTGCGAGAATGCTATCCAAAGTTAACGGCTGCAAGCTGTCTGCACGGGGGACTGTAAGTCATTTAGCATAAAAGAAAAAAAAGCAACTGACCCCAAACTACTATCAAACAAATGACACTCTGAAGTAAACACACTCCGGTACAATGCAGAGGGCAGTTCAGCAAAGCCAATATGGGCGAATGAATGGAGAT
Organism: Salminus brasiliensis; assembly: GCF_030463535.1. Lineage (NCBI taxonomy): Eukaryota > Metazoa > Chordata > Actinopteri > Characiformes > Bryconidae > Salminus > Salminus brasiliensis. The sequence continues at coordinate 28,855,038 of NC_132882.1, forward strand.
ACAACTTCCACACCATCTATGGTAGTCCTGCAACATGATGAATGTGAGGCTTGGAAAACACAGTTCGAAAAGTAAGACATCAGTGGGAGTGTCTTGGAGTAGAGGGGGGGAAAGGGAAGGAGGGAGAAAAAGAAAAAGGAAGAGAGAGAGAGAGAGAGAGAGAGAGAGAGAGAGAGAGAGAGAGAGAGAAGGAGAGAGGGATGGAAAATGTTGGGAGAGATTGGGGCTCATGGGTTCAGTCAGCCATGACGTCCTCCAAAGCTCGGGTTCTGACTCACTCCTACAAGGACGTCTCCTCGCAAGCCACGCCGAGGAGACGCACCTTAAAAGCTCTGTGGCTCATGCTTCCTGCTTTTATGGGCCTGGCTCTGACATCCAGGATGTGTTCCACTCTGCGCTGACCTACTCCTTCACCTTTCCTGCCACAGGCAGTTTGACAAGAACCTCCTCCTCACAGTCCTGCTGATGCACAGGAAGTTTGCTCTTGCATGAGCCACCACTGAGCTCAAGAAAAACGTTAAAGCTAAAAAGCGGTCTAACTGTCTAATTTTACACAGTTTTCACATGCATGTGCCTATAGATCGACTACTTTTTAGCCCAAAACTAGTGGATCAGCTACAGGTGTTGTTTGGCATTCTTTAGTCTAAAACAGGAATTATAGTGTAAGCATTAAATGTTGTGATTACTTAAAAACTGTCTTAAAATTCTTAAATTCTTAAAAGTTTAGAATAGTGATGTTGGAGAGCTGACTGCAATCAAATCCTCACAGCAATGCTTCAAAATCTAGTGGAAAGTCTTCCCTGGACAGTAGACCTAGTTACTCCAACAACAGCAGGATAAACTCTTTTTTAATACCCTTGATTTCAGAAAAAAAAAATGAACGAGCAGGTGTCCCAATACTTTTGTCCACATAATGTAATTTGGGCTTGGCTATGGCTGCAGCTACTGCTTTAGTTATGTGGTAAACTGTGGCAGCACATCTACACTGGCTTCTTACCAGAAAATTTACATACAGATGGGTTCAGGTGGTATTTTTTTGCGGGATGGTGTTCTGTCATGAATCCAAAGATTAAACAGGCCAGTAATCCCTGTTTACGGAATGAGCACATACGTTCCCACAATGCTGTTTGCTCTTAACGTCACGGTTAATGCTCCAACAATATATCATGCTGTCGGGAAACAACATGACCGTGTCTATTTGAGATTAAACAACTCAGGACAGTGTTTGATGATACAGACAGGCAGCTTACACAATTCTAATTTACAGGGTAAACCTTTACATTATATTTAAGCGACATTAGCATTTTAGCTCCAGTACAAAACTAAAGCTAAAACTAAAACTTTGGACAACAAACTTGTCTTGGCTGATTGACTACACTGGGACTGAGATGTAAACTGTGTCTGTTATATTATTTTCATTTTAACAGCTGGACTAATAACATCAAACAGCACCCACTGCTGTATCTCTGCTATATGCTATATACAAGAGATACTGTATCTCAATCAAGGACTCACCATTGCTAGAAGGAAACACCATTGCTAGAAGGTTATGAAACTGCACCTGCTGAAGATGTCCCGTTGGAGAGCGCAATGCATGGAAACGCATAAAAGCACATGTTTTGTGGTCACCAGCACAGTATTCCTGACCTCATCGGAACACCGAAAAGCTCTCAGACATCACTTTCCAACTCAGCGGAGATCTCTGCAGGGGCAACTCTCCACTGGCCATTGACCAGAGCCCCACAAGACCCCCTCCCCCGCTTCGCAGAGACATTTTTATTCCAATCTTAAACCTGCTTCGATCACCAAATATCACTGCAATATTAATGCGAGCGTGCATTAGCTAAATAATTCATTTTAGTTATATGTCAGAAAATGCAAACTTGACTGACCCGTGAAACCATACCTGATTAATCCCCCTCCCCCCTCTGAGTTTATCAGCAAGCGGCGCCGTTACCCTGATGAGAATGATATGCCCATTATCTGGCCTCCGTGTACAAGAACAAAGTCCCTTAATTACTTCCTCAAGGTTGCAATTACTGCATTTGGAAATTCGCTAATTACCATTCCTTGAGATGATTCCACAATGAGGCGACTGATATTTAAATTTTTAATTAGGGAGATGGAGAGACAGATAGATGGATGGATGGAGGAGGAAGGGGGGGGGGTGTAGAGAGAGCGAGAGAGAGAGAGAGAGACAGAGTGAGAGATGAATAGGAGCACTTGGCGCACAACAAGGCTGCTTGGTGTACCTAATGAATGCATTATACTGTTTAACAAGCCTAATTTGTATTTAGAGTTCTGAGGATAAATTACCATGAAGACTCCCAATGCACAGAACAGATTTGAACAGTCAGTTGCTACAGTTACTCCACACCAGGGAGTAAATACTGCACTTGGAGAGAGCAGGGAGTGAGAGAGAGAGAGCAAGAGCAAGAGAGACTCTGTAATTGCTCTGAAGTGCACTGTTGTTCAAGTCATATTACTAGCAACATCACTTTTGGGTTTGTATGTGAGTGTACATGTGTGTGTGTGTGCGTGTGTGTGTACAGTAGAAGTTTCAGGGAAAAGGGCAATGAGAGGACAAACCAACGCTGGCAAGTTTTCCCTTTAGAACAAACACTAAAACCATCACAAATAACACTGGAGTCAACCACTGGTCTGAAACTAAGTGCATTCAATACACTAGCCTGCTGTCTTCTCGCTGATCGACACTCATGAAGTCCTAGATTTCTTCAGACAGGCCTGTGTTTAGAAACCACGTCTAAAGTAGGTGTGCAAATCTACAAGCTACAAACTGTCATAAATGAGCCGACATCAAGTCCTCTTACTTATGCCAGCCCTTGGTAGCACCACCAGTTTCAGTTTCTTGCTACGTTACACCTGACAAACCTATTGGACTCTATCCCAACTTGAACAATGATAGATGTTTATTGCAATAAGCAGTTTTAGATCTGGAGCTGGACTAAACCCCCAGTATTTGAAAAAAAACATACCATACATACATTGAAAATACCGCCTTCCACCTAAGCTCCTCCTGTGAAGGATGTGATGTCAAATGGCTATGACCAAATGTAGAACCCCAGTTCTAACTACGATGAAAGCTACTGTAGCCCCTCCTGTTATTACATGCAGATTTTCCTTTACTGAGTAAATACAAACTGATATTGGCTGGTTTACAGCACCTACATATTATTACATGGTTTTAACACTGTAACAAAATCACTGTAATTATTCCAGAGTCTTACCAGACAGTGTTGCTATTCTCTTGTTGTGTTCCCTCAGGACAATGTGCTGTTAGCTTTTAGCCTTGACATACTTTCCCAGGTTTGGCTTTTGTGCGTTAGCTTTTAGCCTTGCGTCGATCCCAGTTTGCTTTAGTGACTTCCGCTTTTCACTATTTTTTCACAAGGTCTGGTTCACGTAGAAACCCGTTTTCCCATAACTAGCAGTCTGGAGCTGATGTGCTGCTCTCCAGTATTAATGAAAACATGGTATTCTCACAAAGTGGCCAGCATGTTGTAACATTTCACAAGATTTGACTAGGACCTAGTGCACATTTTTGGGAGCATAAATATAACAAGTCCAGTTTTGGGGTTTTGGTATTGGCATAGGGTATTCCAGCCCTGTTTTGGTTATGCTGGATTGTCTTTTGAAGGAGGAGACAACAGTGTTTGAGGTTCACCATGTCCAAACTCTGATGGTTTAACTACGCCAAGAAAAATACAGTCATTCCAGGCTGTATTACTCCACTACTGTCCACAGACTTCCTCATTTCATTACGTGCTGGTAAATGAAGGCATATCTGTTGGTTATCCATCAGAAAGAAAGGTTTAGATTACTGTAAACACATCTAAAACGTCAGGGTATGGCATATCTGTATACTTTGGCAATTCTTTTGTCTGTCAGTTCTGTACCCGTCGTCATAGTTCTGTCTATGACTGCTGCCTCGCTGCCTTTACTCAAGAAACCTTTTTCTTAAGAGTGTAGGCAGTAATTGCCGTTGACTTACAACAAGAAGCCTACCATTACAAAGCTATCAGGATTTTTTTTTTGAGGAAAACACTGGTGAAAACGAAACTGCTCTTTTGCTGTGCTTCTGACAGAATAAAGGGTTGTCAAGCTAAGAGCTGAAAGTGAAGAGAGTAGGGAGACATTGGAGAGAGGAAATAAACACAAGGCTTTTGGAATGTCAGTTGTCTTCTTCTGATGTGCTCAGATTTTGCGGCTGAGCCCGAGATGCATCTTCCATTAGCTTAAGCATCAGAGAGTCAACACACATTTAAAGAGAGTCTAAGGCCCAATATACAATGCAATATATATGTTAATGGTAAAACTATGTGACTCTCACATTGTTTTGTACTGCAGAGGATAGAGAGTGCATTTCTACATGCAAAAGCAGTAAACACATCACAGCAGTTGAATTCCTAATTTAGACTCAGAAAGCGCAATCTGCACAGTGACATTTAGACATCTGAGCCCTTGGGGCCTTCTTCCTGAGGTAGATTAATGATTAGTAAAAATACACATTGGTAATGTGTAAACATTTTGGCTGGAAACAAAAGAGTTCAGTCCTTGAAGAAGGGTTAGCAGAAAATTATCCAATCAAATGTTTTACTTGTAATGTCTAGGTAGATGCAGCCAAGGAAGCGCTCCCATTGGACAGAAGGCCTCATTCTCATTTAATGCCATGAGAAAAAATGCCACACCTAGGAATTCTGGAAAGCTGAAGCAAATGCAGAACCAAAAATGTATTTAAAAATTAAAACTGTCGAAATAAGAGACAATAAGGTAAAGCAATACGAGTGACCATTCATTTATATGAAGCACATTTGACTCTTCTTCTTCTACATGTTTTATTATATAGTTAAAGTAAGCCTGGGTTTTAATATCTCACATTAGGCATCAGCACATTTTGCCAAAATCAGATTTGCCAACAATGCTAGCAGTCACCACTCTTTGCATTAGTGGGGAAGTGATGACTCGAATAATCACATATCAGCACAGGTGTGACCCAGAAAGCTTTGTATGAACACTGGGGGAGAGCTATTGCACAAAAGATTTCCTGCAGGCTGATTTGACTGGAATTAATCACATTCACTGTGTCTCAGCTGGAAATGCTTTGATTGTCGACGCCACAGCCAAGTCTGTTACTGCTGAAACTGAGACTGCAAAGACCACAAGCGCAAGGGCTGATGATACTAGATCATGGTTAAATCGTATTTAAAAAATAGTTTTTAATTAATTAATTTTTTGTTTTTAGTTTTTTTCACTATTAAGGTGAACATGTTGTCAGATATATGGGTGTAATTCCAAATTAGATACACTTATAAAACTGTGTAGCAGTGAATGCTAGCATATCTGTATACATGATGAAAGTAATATTTAAGCTCCACTGTTTTTAACAAAGGGAGGTTCTGTAATGTAATTTGGCAGATATTTGATTGGCTGATGTACAGGAAATGAGGTACCCTTGTCTGTGTGCAATATACAGGGTAGATTACTACAATGAATCCCTACAGATAGGCAGGTTGATCACTGATCACTGTCAGCACGATTAAATGTAAACATCACTCAAATAAAACATTTCCAGCATTGTAAATCAGAGTTAAACTGCCTCAGCATGCATTATACTGTGACAGAGAATGGGAAAATATGGCATCCACTAGAGAGTTGTGAGCCAAAACCACTGCTACCGAAGAGAATCCAAGGCCGGAGAAGAAGAACAGAGTGTGAAGTGTAAAGTAACCCAAAAAAATAGAATAAGCAAAGGGTCTGAGACTCTTCAAAATATTCCTTTTCTCCAGTCTCTCCTTCTTGTATTGGTTTGCCTGACAGCGTAATAGTCCTCCCTGAGCAATGTGTGCCAGCAGAGGCGCTGCTGAGCGAGAAGTAATTAGAAAGCATCTTAATATACATCAGAGGCAGCAGGAAGAGTAAGTTGATCAGAGACGGTGCATTGGAGTCATCGACAAATTTCATTGGGGAGAACGTAGCTGATTTGGTGTGTAAACATACCCTAAATGTCCAAATGTTTGTGGACACTCCTACTTATGAAGGCATTCAGCTATTTCAAGTTGCACCCATTGTTGACAGACATGTGCAAATGGAGACATGTAGCTTGTCTAGTTCCTGTAAATAAGTACTGCCAATAGAATAGGACTCAGATAAAGATGAACCTATTGGCACACTGCTTAATGCCAAGCATTGAGCTGTGGAGCAGGGGATCTGTTTTCTCTGGAATGATGGTTGGTGCGGGGATGTGATTTGGGGTGGTGATCATCCACCACACTGACCTTATAGAAGCCCTTATTACTGAATGCAATCAATTCCTCACAGCAATGCTCCAGAATCTAGTAGACAGCCTTTCTTTCCTGGACAGTAGAGACAGTTACTCTTTTTGTAACAACACCCTTTTAACACCCTTGACTTTGGAAGAAACAATGAACAAGTAGGTGTCCCTAAACTTTTGTCCTTGTAGTGTTTTTAGAGGTATAATTTCATGTGTGTGAATCTACAGTAGGTTTGTATATGTGTGAGTGGTTAGTGGTAGACTTGTCCTGCCCTCGAGCCCCGTGTGGACAGCCGGGGAAGCGTGACTGTACACAGAGGAGTGTGCTGAACGCTCTCTGGAGGGAGAAGCTCATTGATATGGAGATTCAGCCTCCGCATCCACAGCCCCACACAGTGTAATTAACACATCAGATTAGTGCTGCTAAATTTAAACAACAATCTACCTGGGTACTTAATGGTGGAGGGTGGTGGAGAGGAAGAGATAGAGGGGGGCAAAGAAATATCTGCACTGAAATATGTAAAGTGTGGCTGTGAGGATTAGCCCAGCATTCATTATCTATGGCAGGGATGCTTGCTGGAGCACCACGAGATGAGAGCGCTGTCAGGAAATGAATACAGTAATTAAGGATCTTTCGCTAGCATGGTCCTGCCCAATAAGTCCAGTGTAGAACTTAATACTCTAGCTAAGTGATCTCATCCTCCACCCTGGCTCCTAGCATCTTTGTTTTCAATATGCCCAATCAAAAGAATTTCACAGCAAAGAAATTGATAGCAGATTGAGTGTATATATGTGTGTGTGTGTGTTAGTGTGTGTCAGTGTGCTTAAGAGTTCGGTCAGGATCATTTGCTGTGGATCAAGGCTTAGGGCACTTCTCAAACATGTTAGCAAAAATGACTAGCGAAGCAGAGTGTGTGAACCCTTGCGGCTAAGCTAAGTCAATACATCCTCCTGTTCCATGGCCCCTGGCGGAAGCAGCGCTTTCTGCTCAAACATCCCACCTAAGCCTCTTTCACATCCTGTGGCGACACGAAAAGTGGAGTAGCTCCGCTTCTAAACGCTGCAGAATATCTGGGAGAAGCTGCTGATGGGGTGGAAATGGAACAACTTCTGCCTTCTTTGCTGATGAATCGACTTCACCGCTGGGGTGGGGGTGGGGGTGGCGCAGACTGAGAGAGTCTCAGAAGACTGGGGCTTTTTCGCCCCATTTCAATACATTAGAAGAGAGAATTTGGACAAGCAGTCTGCCCGAGTTAGGCGGACAGATGAGGGCTGTTGGCGCGAGCCTCTCTCGGACTGGAAAGGCTTCCAGACGATTGTAAAATCTGACAGCGGATAAAAACAAGCTGAAATAGCAAACAAGATACAAGCCAGATAAGATGTGACAAGCCTCAGCAACAGACAAGCCACATTTTCCCAACCCAGGTGTTTTAACCCTAGCTCTGGAAAAGTACACACACTCAGCACAAAACCCACATCAGCAGACCGCACTACAGCTAGAAAAAAAAACATTCAGTTATTTTAATAAGTGGAATTTTGCAGCAATGTCATGAGAACCCACATAGGGACTAGGGGCTGTGTCGATCCTATTCTCAGTATTGGTAGTGGTCCGATACTGGCCGAACTCAATGGATCGGGTATCGGAAGAAAAAAAGTCTAATCTAGCCCAAACTATCACATAAATGCATGGTTTAAGCCTACATGCAGGTATTCTTTATAACTCAGGATGAGTCTAACTTACAGACAGAATCACACATTATAACAAGCAGCAATACTTACCCTACATAAACATGTTTTTAAAGGCTATAAGTAACAAATTGCAGTCGTAAAGTGAAGTGAGGATCAAAACATGGTCAAATCTGTATAAATATCTAAGTTATGTTAATATTTATGTCTCAAATTCAGACATTTTTAAGTAGCCTAGAAATAATGAAATAAATAAATTTAGTATAAAAACTTTAGTTAATAAAGTTAAGTCAAACGATCAAAAATTTTGATGTTATCATATTGCTAGAGGTATCGGCAGTATAGCCAAGGTGGTATCGGACAACAAAAAGTGGTATTGTGCCAACCCTAATAGAGACGATAATAGAAATATTACTAGTATATATAGAGTTTTGTCAATAAAAAAAATAATAATAGCATTTCTATTGGTCCATTGATTATGAATCTTTGAAACAATGTACCAAACTACCAGATTCAGATGATGTCAAGAGGGAACAGGATGCACCCAGTGTAAAAAGCACATTTTTTATTTTTCTGCTCCTGGCTGCACTGGCTGATTTACAGTGCATGTGCAGTAGTTTGATATAGACTGCTCTGGAGCACTTACCACTATCTTGGTGTCACGGACAGTGTTTTCAGGGATGGTGACCCAATACTCTGCCTGCTCCCACTGCGGCGGCTGATTGTGGACGTTGGTGATGATGACGGTGAGGTCCACTGAGCTGCTGCGGTTCCCTCCATCTGTGGCAATGATCTGCTGGCTGATCCGCGATGTCTGAGAGGGGCGAGACAGAAAGGAGGTTGAGAACCCGCACAGTGATTAGGTGTTATCTCAGCCAAGCCTCAGACTTTAGAATCATGAACACAAAAGCTGAGGGATTGATTCTTAATGAAAGCCTGAGCACATAGGAGAAAAACATGGCAGCTTTTCTTTCCCCGTACCATCAGGGTGGGGTGATTTTTTTGGGTGGAAGGTTTGAGAGCTTTGTTGGAAAGATCGTTACAACAGCAGTAAGAGAAATCCCTGACATTTAAGACTGAAGAACAGCCAGCATTATTCAACGGACAATGGGAGCCGGCTTCAAAAGTACACTGAGGGAAGGTGTAGACGGACCTGTTCTCCGAGCTGCTGTATAGTTTTGCTTCTTAATTTGCCTTTCAAGGCTGAGGCCTTGCCGAACAAAGAGCGGAGCACGCTTGTACTACATATTCCACACCGATCCATTCAAATTTCCTCTGTTCTATTAATAATGGAGAAGCACTTCTGAAGTTGAGTCAGCAGTAAAACTTCGCCTAACAGGCTCCAAAATATGGCCTCTTTTCAGGTCAGTAAGAAAGGAAAGAGAGAGAGAGATGTGAAAAGAGAAAGAATGATATGAGAGAGAGGGTAAGAGAGGCGTAGAGACAGCGATGAGAGAGGAGAGATAGACAGGCATAGAGACAGATATGAGAGAGAGGGAGAGAGAGAGCGAGAGAGGCATAGTGACAGATATGCACGAGAGGGAGAGAGAGAAGAGAGGCATAGAGACAGACATGAGAGAGAGGTATAGAGACAGACAAAACAGAGAGAGCGAGAGAAGGGTGTTGAGACGTATATGAGAGGGAGAGAGAGAGAGAGATATTTGTGTAGATATAAAGACAGACATGAGAGGAAGGGTGAGAGAGAGAGGTGTAGAGACAGGTATGAGAAAAAGTGAGCGAGAGAGAGACAGGTGTGTAGAGATAAAAACAGATCTGAAAAAGAGAGGGTGAGAGAGAGAGGTGTAGAGACAGATATGAAAAAGAGGGCGAGAGAGAGGGAGAGAAAGTGAGAGCAGTGAAAGCTGTGTGTTTGAAGGCAGGTGAGTTAAGTGCAGGTGACATCTCTCAGCTCGCCATTCGTTATCCATCCTGACAAATCTGAGGCAGGGGGCTTCCAGTGTTGGGGGGGGTGGGGGGTGGGGGGGGGCTGGTCTGTGCTTTAATGGAAAACACGACCTGGACCCACACACACCGTAAAGAGCTGCACTGAGATAATCACTGCAGAGAGAGAGAGAGCAGGAGAAGAAGGGGTGAGGGACAGCAGGCAAAACGAAAGAGGGGTTGATTCCCATTACCTTTCGCTCAGCCCCCCCCTCGCTCAGCACCCACCCCCCTGAAACTCCTCCGGCCTTGTCCACATCTATCCCAGTCAGGCCGGATGGAGACAGGTTAAAAGGGAAAAGGTGTTGGATGTGAACTGTGCATTAATAATTCACTGCCTGCAATGCTTCACCTGAGGTCCACCTCTGTCCTATTGCCAGCATTGACTGGTGTGTGAGTGTGTGTGTGTGTGTGTGTGAGAGAGAGAGAGAGAGAGAGAGAGAGAGTAAGAAAGAGAGAATTGGGGTCTCTGTAAATCCTCTGCCAAGTGGGGAGGAAATCTATGCTTCTCACTCTGTCTCAGACGCACAATACAGCTAATTCATCATGGCTGCTGCTGCAGCTCGCTCGGCCAAATCTCGCTGTTGAGAATCATCTGAGTGCAGCTCGTCCGCCTGTCCACAACTGTGTGTGTCCACAGATCTGTCTTAATGTCAGACTGTGGAGCCCCAGGTTTTATGTAACCTGCGTGGAAACGACAGGGCTGAGTCGAGCAGAGCCAGCCACCGCTTAACTGAGAACAGGCAGAGATGACATTTACACACACACACACACACACACACAAAAAAAAGACAGAATGAAAGAAATAAAGAAAGAAATAATGAAAGATCAAAGAGACAAATAAACACTGAATTAAGAAAGAAGGAAAATAATGAAGTAATAAAAAATTAAAAAAAGATGAAAGGAGAAAAGAAGAAATTAACAAGACAGACAGATACAGACTGTTATACAGACAGAAAGACAGGCAGACATAGATAGATAGATAGATAGATAGATAGATAGATAGATAGATAGACTGAGATACAGACAGATAGACCGGTGGATAGTTAGACAGACACATAGACAGACAGACAGATAGTCAGAAATATTGACATTTAGACAGATAAATGGAAAAATAGGCAGACATGCAGACAGATAGATAGGTAGGTAGGTAGGCAAGCAGACAGGCAAATATACTGACTGACACACACACACACACACACACACACATATATATATATATATATATATATATATATATAGATAGATGTATAGATAGATAAACACACAGATAGACAGACAGACAGACTGATAGATAGATATCTAGATAGACAGACACACAGGTAGACAGACAGACAGACAGACTGATAGACAGGGTGTGTGTGGTGGAGGGGAGGGAAGGAGGAAGAAATAAGTGAGAGAATGAAGGAGTGAAAGCAGCAGAGGCAGAGTGCAGAGCCTATTCCCCATAAATAAACAGCCTCTCGCTCTCGCCTGGAGGATAACGGAGGAATGTCAGAAACTGCTCCCCATGAATGTATTTATGCAGAGGAGAATACAGTGCTTTCTCCTGCTGGCACATTTGTATAGATATATATATATACAGACATGGCTGAGGTGTTCTTCTGGAGCGTGTCATGTTTAATATGCAAATGCTGAGGGAGGGAACAAAGACGGAGGTGAGCGCTGGTCTCTGTGGAAGATATCAAGAGAAGCGAGGATGTGCACATGCGCGAACACACACACACACACACACACACACACACACACACACACACACACACACAGGCAGCTTACTCTGAACACACCTATACCAGTAACAGCACAGTATCTGAGTGATCTGTTCAAACAGGAATCTGCCCATGAAGTCTTCTTCCACATGTTATATTATTCTTAAAAAACTCCACTACAGCTTGGCACAGTTTTGAAGAGCTGGATGGTGGAAAGCCATCACTCAGAAAAGCACTGATAGAGTTTCCTTATCACTCTCAGCTCTCAGGTCCCTAGGTAGCTTGATGGAGATGCATGGGACTTACTTGTGCCCTAAGTGCTGAAGTAGAGGGCTACATTGACCACATTGTAGAGCGAGGCCGAAATCTGCTAATTAAGCTCTGAGCAAAGAATGAGTTATGTGAAAAACTTCGGACATCCCACAAACACTTCTGTCAAACTTGACTAACTTTGACAATGCCCAAATTGTAAAGGCTAGATGACTGGGTCAGAACCTGGTATGCCATGACCTACCACAAGCGGTCCAACCTCACAACTTACAGGACTTAAAAGGATAATGGTCCTTGGTGCCAGATATCTCAGGACATTTCAGAGGTCTTATAGAGTCCATGGCTTTAGCAGGTCAGAGCTTAACGAAAGGCAAAAGGTTTTAATGTTATGGCTGATGGTGGCACCTGTGAGATGGGGTGGTTGACGTAGACCCATCCTGTGCTGGGATTAATGTGGAAGTAGGCAGGGCTCTGGTGGGACAGGGAGTAAGTGATGGCTGCGTTGGTGCCCTGATCGTCGTCGTGGGCTGCCGCTCGGAGAAAGCTGGTGCCCACTGGGGTGTCCTCTCTCAGGAAGTCTGGCAAGAAAAGGGTAAACATCAGCACAGGTGTCAGAAAACAACAACAACCGCCTGAGCAGCAGCAAGCGCCTGCTGCTGTCACAATCCCTTCTGCAGCACAAATGAATGCATGCCCCAGAAACGTTTCAATCTCCATGCTAAATACTTCATGAGCCACTCCGGCACCGCTTTTAATATGATGAAAAGGAATTCTGACATCAAACTTATCAAACACATATTTGCGAGCATCGTAAACAAACACCAATCTGTTAGAAGAGCATGAGATGAGATGAGAAGAGAAGAGCGCGAGAGATGAAACTTCTCCTGCTTTCAAGGTTTCGAACGTTAACTAAAATGAATTAGCATGGCTGAGCAGGGACTGCTAAAGCTCACCTATTTCGAATTGCTTTACATATTTAATGTACAGGTCTAATGCACGCCGGCTAGACGGGGACCTCCGCTTCCAAAATGTGTTAAGGCAGCAAAATCAAGTTCCTGTAATGTGAAGTAAAAGGCTGCGGCATAAATATTAGAGGAAAGGTCAGCCTCCTGAGAGGAGAGTCAATAATTACCTCTCCGATGTCTCTCTGCGAAAGAGCTGCAACCTAGAACTAGCACTATATCCACCCACCTGGCCAAACCACCTAGCAACCACTTAACAAGCAAACCCCCTAACAACACCAGTGACCACTTTCCACACACCATAGCAACCATCTCAAAACCACTTAGCAACACATACTAGCAACACAACATAGCAGCCACCTAGCAACACCACGGCTACCACCAAAAACTTTATAACAACCGCCTAGAAACCATATCAACACCAAGCCAACCCCCCTGGCAACACCAATGCAATCACCCAGTATCACTATATCAACCACCTATCAGATACCACTGAACAAAACCATAGCAACCACTTGGAATACCACAGCAAATATGTAGCAACGCTATAGCGACCAAATAGCAAAAGCAATTTTAGTACAGTCCAGTGATCACATAGAAACTGTCTGGCACCTGCCTGGAAGGGGGAACCACTTAAACTGCGCAACCAATTGTTTCCAGTAAGGCTCAATACATTCATATATTATTAATATATATATATATATATATATATAAATATATTATTATACATATAATATTTAAATGTAAAGCCACACCACCAGTCAGCCTCTTCTGAGGGTCTCTCATTATCTGTCTTACATGAAAAAGAATCTCAGCATCTGAGTTGATTGTAGCTTTTATTCCAGAAGATGATTTTAAGGTTTATTTTGTTGTGGTTGGTGCAGCAGGCATTTAATTAAGATTTTAATTTATCTGGGCCAAACCAGTCTGTGTGGTATATTCTCAGAGCTCATTATTGAGTTTTTGGATTATTTAAGACATTAAATATTGACCTTAGAATCATCCATTTAAAATAATCTGAAAATACGTGTAGCCTCATGTTTACACAATGAATAAATAATAATATTCAGAGATATACTGATACGAATACTGCCTAATGTAGTTTAACTGAGGAAACTGTGTTATAAGGACATATACAATATACATTTCATTACAACAACAATGTAATGTCACAATATTTATGATACATGACAATGTGTAAATGTGGTGCAAATATGTACATCGTGTATATCTTTTGTCTCTAATAATTGAGTTAAGCTGCTTAAGGACAAGATTCATTCTCTCTTGGGGTGCGGGGCTGTTTCTGGGTACATGCATGCAATGCACGCAAAGTCCAAAGTCAGCCTCTGTTTAAAATAATCAGAATGTCAGAGTCTGTGGGGCGATAAACAGGCACAGCAGGGGTCGTTGTGTGTCTTACATTGATAGCGGCTGTTCTCAAACTTGGGGTCGTTGTCGTTTTGGTCAGCAATGAGGACGGTGATTTGGCAGATGCCGATGAGCGGCTCCTCGGCCTGGTCTGTGGCGGTGACGGACAGAGTGTATTCTCTCTGCCTCTCCCGGTCAAAACTTACAGCTGTGCTGATGACCCCTAAGTGGCACAAACACACACAGTACACACACTGCACTTCATGGCATATTCAGGCCTTTTCACGCGACGCTTCCATGTCTTTAACTAAGTAAGTCTTTATAGGAATGATATCATTAGGTGAATATTATCATCTAAATTAGTAGCTCACTATGATGTATTGGGACAAATCAAAGTTTGACCTGTCATTACAGTATCAGTAGCACTTCAGTTATGTTCAGTCTATTTTACAATAAATCATTTTTAATAGAAAGCAATGAGAATACATGGAGATCTGGGAAATGGTGTAATGCAGGAGGACCTTCAGGGCAGGAGATGTGCTGAAGTAGTCTGTCTGTTTGTGTCGTGAACAGCCTGTACCTGTATCAGAATCGATGGTGAAACCTGGCGAGGCACCGTCTCGCTGCATGATCCCATATTTGACCTCTCCATTGACTCCGATGTCAGCGTCATGAGCTTGAACCCGCAGGACCACAGTGCCCGGCGGCTGGTTCTCCAGCACCAGAGCATTCAAACTGTAGTTATGGCACTGAGGAGAAACAAACCAGTGACAAGTAAGTGTTTAGTGTACTAGAAGAAAATGAAGAAGAAGTAGAAGATGGAGAAGGAAACCACTCTATCACCATTTGGGAATATATAGGCTCAAACCCTCTGCGTTTACTGCCCATCCGTGCAGTTAACACAGACATACACACACTGGTGAGCACACATACGCTGAAGGCGAGCAGCTGGGGGTCGTCTTGCTCAGTCGCGTCCTGGCACTTTGGGGTATCAACTGGCAACCTTCTGGTCAAAAGGCTACTTCTCTAACATTTAGGCCATGGCTGCCCCTGTACTACCAATACTGTACTATGGTATATGTTGCTTTGATATACTGTATAATAATCACCTTTAAAAACATCTTTTAATTAGTGAATCTAGCTACTGCTACTGCTACTGCGATTGCTGACATAACTGACAAGGCTGTGGTCCACTGAACACAGACAGCTTCTTCACAGGAAAGAGAAGCCACTCTGGAGAGCAGTTGCACATGAGTCTACAGCTAACGTCAGCTAGTGGAGCAGACAGCCCCCCATTGAGCAATGAGCTCCATAGCAGGAGAACTGTGCTGGAGTAATGTTTCTGGTCCAGAACTAATCATCCAGCATCAGTACCTAACGGCACTAGTGCTCTTATAGCTGAATGTAATCGAATCATCACCGCAAAGTTCTAGTGTAAAGCCTTCTTCTGAGGCTGTTACTGCGGCAAAGAGGGATGAACTCTGTCTTAGTACCCTTGATTTATCCATGATTTTCCGAACGTATCTAAAATCTTTTCCTAGCTTCAGAATTCCAGATCATTTGACCGTTGTTAAGCTGCCCATACACAACTAATATAAATGTTCTATACTGGTTTGGATCCAAGCCATTGTTATATTACACGCATGCCTTCAGACACACTCACTGTCTAATTCCATCCTCATCCTTTTATCTAGCTGTCTCTCTCTCCTCCTCACATCAAGCTTGCGCTACCACCAGAGCATTTGGGGTCGGATGCCCTGCCATGCAGCACTCACTGGGGAGCACGTGTCAAAGTGGGGTGATTAATCGACTGATTGGATCAATAGTGGGGCTAAAAGGCTGAAACAGCCCCGCCTTCATGGGAGAAAAACACCCTTTGAGCAGTTCATATTCTGCACTTGTCTTTCAGCGCACATACATACTACGGAGACACCAACACACACACACACACACTTGCACACATACACAGACACAGTTTAGAGAAGGCACGGAGGGCTTAGGGAGGATTTCTCAGTTTAGCCAGGGAAAACACTTTAACAGATAGTCTATTGCTGTAATCTATTGTGCAATTAGGAGCAGAGACAAGCATTGACTGCAGAGCAGCGGGGGATAGGCATTTATTGGGCAGCGGAGAAAAGCAATGGGGGGCGCGCTATCATGAAGAGGCTGCATTATCCATTCTGTGGCCTGCTTCGACTGCTCCAGTTGCATGGTAAGTGCTGGGAGAAGGCCTGGTCAGAGACAATGAGCAGTGGTGGGAAATATTCTTATCTTATGTCCCAATACTTTAGGACATTTTCACATTACATAGTACAGATAATTTCCATAAGCAATAACACACACAATACAGTGTATTCAGTGAGCATCAAGATAGTTTAACATGCTACCTATCATCCATATTTTGAGTCATTCTATGCACAGGTGTCATTTGAATCGCATTTGATTAGATGGGTTAGGTGTGTTTTATGGAACTTGGAGCTATTAGTTCCATAAATTTTATTAGTTGTGCAGGTATTCAGAGCTATCCTTTTAAAGACTACCGAAAGCTTTTTTGATTAAAAATGTTAGGATTTGTGTGCGTCCCTCAGTTTGACTTGACCACGGCACAAAACTTGCTTTACCTGTAAATAATGTACTGTTGTTTTAAATTACATCACAAAGAGGAAGTGACATTATTTCAGCTGATGGTCGTTAACATTGATGACATTGATTTCAAGGTCTGCCAAGCTCATCCCAACCACCCCGCAAAAAATAGAAAATAGAATAAATAGGAAAATTTCTTTTTTATTACACAATTTTATTTTACACAATTATTTTCAAAGAAAATGGGATTTCTTATTTATTGGCATGTGTGCAGACCACAGGAAGACCTACGGTCATTATAGAGTGAAATTTTAGCCACATACCAGCCTATCACATTTTATTGTGAATATGGAATCCCATTATAAGTATATTTATAATTATTTTATTATAATACTAATAAAAACTTTAAGATTGAAATATTGTCATTGTCATGCAAAAAACATAAATCACCAAAGACTTTAACAGAAGAAGCAAAAAACCTTAACGTTCATTTTCATTTTGGAGCATTTCTATTGGTCCAATCATCATTCATTATTTTTTGACACCATGTAGAAACACAACTGCAAGATTCCAATTATGTCTAAAAAGTAAAAACAACAAAAATGAAGATGGACAAGGTTTTTGCACAGTCGACATTGTAAATGGCCTTTTCTGATTGGCTGTGTTGTGTCTCCACCCAAAAGCAGTCTAGGCTGAAACACTCCTTAGAGCTTCCTAGTTCATGGGCAGAGCTAAATTGCTGTATGGTTATGGAAATGGGTCAAATCTTTGATCTTTTGTGATCATATCATAATAACAATAAAATGAAAGCTTAATTTCCATATATATATATATATATATATATATATATATATATATATATATATATATGGAAATATTATTTCAACAAAGAGATTCTGGGCTCTTTCATGAACCATCAGTGTTCTAGACTGCCAATACCCACAGTATGCCCAGAAAAGCTTATTGTGGAGTAATTAATAGAGTCAACCCTCTCATGTCACCATATCCCCCACCTTTAACACAGGGATGGGCAGCAGGGGCTGGAGTGGGGCCAGATGTTGCCTCCTGGGCATACTTAGAGCTCCTCTTTCATATGCATCCACAGTGTCCGGGTTAAACCCCACACTCTGAAATATTTATGGACCTCAGCAGCAACATCAGCAGCAACAGCAGAAGTGGCAGAGTGTTGGCCTGCCCTGCCCAGGGCAGTAGGGACAGGGGCTTTACTGCCCCCTCTGCTCCTCTCTCTCTCCTCATGCTACAGAGACGCTGCCGGCCCACCAGAGAGTATGCATAGCTCTCAGATCTCCCTCTACCAGCTGTCCCTCATCCCTCTCTTCTCTTCTCCCCAGCACCCAAGTTCCAAAAAAGTGCCTTTCATCCTTCTGTAACTTTCTCTCTCTCTCTCTCTCTTTATCTTCCTCTCTCAGCTTCTCCATCATCCTCAGCCCTCCTTTCATCTCGTTCTCGTGAACGCACTGGATCGTTCTGAACTCATTCTATCACTCTCTTGCTCATCCTCTCATCTTTTCTGTTAAACCGTCTCATCCGCTGGTCTATTCCTCCTTTCTTCTGGTCAAGTAGATCCACATTCGCATTTGCATTTACATTCACATTCGCAATGCAGATACTGCTAAACCACACAGCTAACCCTAGGTATTCATGGACTGTATGCTTAAACTATGGTTAAGTATTCACTACAGTAAACAGGCATCAGCTAAAAATACTTCCTTATCACTGCTGTCACACACTTTTTTGACATAATTTGAAAAGCTTACAGAGTGTTTCAGCCTGGACTGCTTTTTGAAAGAGACACAATACAAAACAGTCTACAAGGGAAGGTCATTTACGTATTATTTTGTGTAAAAATACATAACGTCTCAGTGTATCGTCTATATCGTCACATAACGCCTCAGTGTATCCATTTACAGAGCTCACACAGAAACTGAGATTACCTGCAGATCTACATTTGTATACTTTCCTGTAGTTCAATGTAAGTGGGAATGTGTGTGTAAGATTATGTGGTGAATGTGGGCACAATTAATTCCTTTTCCCATCTCACCTCTTCAAACACAGGCTTGTTGTTGTTGATGTCATTGATGCCGACAATGACCTGGGCAGAGCTGCTGAGGGGGAGTGGGCCGCCGGCTGTGTTGTCATCGGTTGCTGTGACGTTGAGGACGTACTGCGGCCCGCGCAGTTTAGGAGGAGGGCTGCGGCGCAGTTTGATAATGCCTGGCACAAACAAATACCAAATAATAAAAAAAGA
This sequence comes from Salminus brasiliensis, assembly GCF_030463535.1. Lineage (NCBI taxonomy): Eukaryota > Metazoa > Chordata > Actinopteri > Characiformes > Bryconidae > Salminus > Salminus brasiliensis. The sequence goes on from NC_132882.1 coordinate 28,874,118, forward strand.
GCACTAAGAATTTCTGAATCACTTGTTAATGATAATAATTCATCATTTCTGTTCATGCATCTGCAGTAATAGTTGACCTAGTGTAAAGCATGGCATAAAAGGCATCTAAGACAATTATGTTTAAAAATCTGGCCAGTAAGTGGTCAGAAAAACCTAAATTTTAATAAATACACAATATGGACAAAAGTACTGGGACACCTGCTCATTCATTATTTCTTCCGAAAATAAGGGCATAAAGTTTGTTTTGCTTTTGTTGGAGTAACTGTTAAGCTCTTAGCATTTGAAGTCCAAAGAAAATAAAACTATAGATATCTCCTTTCCAGTTTTATTTCCAGTATTTTAAGAGTTTTGAGAAAAATAAGGTCTTATTTAATAAATAAATAAATATATTACTTGTTGCCTATATAATTGCTAATACTGAAAACAAAAATTCTATTGAAATATGACATTTTGAATCTTAATTTTATTGTAATTACCTGTAATTACCAGTCATTTTAGACAATTCATTAAGCAACAAGAGTTGTGTATTAGAGTCAGCTTGCATTTTACTACTGAGTTTATATAACTAGAAACACTCATTCCACATTTTCGAACAGCAGTGTACGCTACACCATTATCTCTCGCTCTCTCTTTCTCCCTCCATTCTCAGCTCTGATTAACAACACATAATCCTCTTTTAAGCACACACTTAAAAAATTGGCAATGCAATAAAATAAATACACTGATGGAGGCTTTGAAGTTTGTTTAGGAAACGTGTACGTTGTGGAAGCCTGAGGCCATGTGTGTGTGTGTGCTGGTGTGTAACAGCCATGCCCATGTACACACAGTGGTACACACACACACTCACACACATATATATATATATATATATATATATAAATACAAACATGCAAACACCAAGAAATCCACACACAATGCATGCTTTTAGTCTGCAGAGTAAGGAGTTAGGGGCAGTGATGTGAGGTACAGTATTGTAATGTAATACTGTGTTTCCTATCACTAGAATAAAAGAAGCTTCATGGATGTTGGATGCAATAAATAAAAAAATAAAAAGTAACCAACCATTTTCTGTACTATTATGTGAAGTATATGCCTATTCATATACCTTCAGGTCCAGCTTCATGGTGAATTCAAGGGGTTTAACAAAAAAAGTGAGCTCACCGTTCACAAATTACAGCCATTTTTACCCAGTACCTCCATTTTCCCAGGCTCAAAGGTAATTGTACAAATGACTGATAAGTAGTTTAATGTCCAAGTATGATCTGTTCCCTCATCAGTTAATGATGCACTAAGGAGATAAAAGGTCAGGAGTGTTCCACAATTTTGCTTTTGGAAGCAGTCCAAAAAGGTATGGATACAAGTGAAGGAGGCCACGATTACACTGAAGAAATGAAAACAGACCAATCAGAGAGACAGGAGAAACATCTGTTTCTGAGTGGCCAAATCAATAGTTTGGAGGAATGCACTGGTGAGCCATAGTGTCGAAGCATCTACTGAGGCTATAAACACTCTCAAGGAGGTGAGGATATCACTGACAAAGTCTGCAATTAGGTGACATCTACATGAATGTAAATACAGAGGGTTTACAACATGATGCAATTCAATGATAACACTCAGGAACAGAAAGGCCAGCTTAGACTGATGTAATCTGAAACAACTAAAAGGCCTGATAAGACCTCAAACAGAAGGCTTTGAAAAGATGAAATCAAGGTGAACTTGTACCAGATCGATGGGCAGAGAAGAAAAAGGAACGGATGAGCTCATGGTCTGAAGCATATCACAATTTCTGTCAAACATGGCGGAGGCACTGTTACAGCATGGGTATGTTGTTATAGCTGCCAATGAAACTGGGTCACTGGTGTTTATTCATGATATCACTGCTGATAGAAGTAGCAGGATAATTTCTGCAGTGTATGATTAATGTAATATTTTTTGTATTAAAGTTAAAACTCTACATTTCAATCACATCTTGATTGCTTCATTTCTAATCCATTGTGGTGATGTAGGGATGCATAATTACAAAAGTTGTGTCACTGTCCAAAAAATATTTGCTCATAATGATGGTATGTAATAAAAACTGCAGTAAAAAAATCTATAAATGTCTGGATTGGCTACATCATGATCTGAACATATCCAGATAAATGCACAAAGCCTTTCTTTGACTTTCCTTATTGACTCTACCCACCCTTCAGGTTGTCCAGTTCAAAGTTGCTATCTTCGTTGCCTCCAGTGATGGCATATGTCACTCCGTCCCCATCTGGGTCCTTGGCATGCACAATGGCCACCAGTGTCTCAGGACCAGCATCTTCAGACAGAAAAGTCTTATACCTGCAGAAAGACAGAGCGAGAGAGCAAGAGACGGTGAGAGTGAGACACACATAGAGAGAGAGAGACAAAGAAAGACATATAAATAGGGAAAGAGAGAGAGAGATCCGTCCCTGAACATCACAGAGTCACCATCTGTTTCCTCTGAAGCCTGTCCCAGGGCACTCGCAAACGACCATGCAGTTTCTGCACTGGAGCAGCACTCAGCACCACACCAGCACAACTCACTCATTACATGCTCACACACACACTTACACTTGCTTTTTTACCCTGTCAAGACATGAAATTGTGCATGCTGTATGTCCCATTTGTATTTTATATATACTGTATGTAAGTAAACGGTCAGTTAATAGGGTACTGTGCAAATACATGCAACATTTTTTTCCGCCCCAATTTTAGATATGCCAACTACCCAACCCACTCGTTATTACCCTCCCCAGACACAGGGAGGATGAGAGCTTACACATGCCTCCTCCAACACATGTGCAACCAGCCACCACCTCTTTTCAAACTGCTGCCAATGCAAGATCACCAGGCAACCAACATGCTCGGAGGAAAGCACCAGGTGCCAGATACCCAGCTCTGATGCATCTGCTAGCAGATGCCCGTGCTAGCCAGCATCACACTGAAGTGGTGTAGGGAGAGAGAGTTCCATCTTCCCACCCAAGAAGACAGCAAGACCAATTGTGCTCGCTCAGGCTCCGACTGCAAATGGCAGGCAGCATGCCCCAGGATTCAAACAAATGATCCTTGGGTGATAGTGGCAGCGCCGTCTTCCACATTTTTAACATTTCTCTTGTTAACTTGCTAGGTGGTTGCTATAGTGTTGCTAAGTGGTTGATATTGTATCCCAGCTGGTTGCTATAGTGCTGCAAAGTGGTTGTTGTGGTACCCTGTGTGCTTGTTTATACTAGTGTATTTCTATCATTGTGGTATAAAATGGGAAAAACTAGGTGTTGCAAAGGTGGAAACTGTATGTTCAATCAAAAGCTGTATACAAGCCTGAATTACAAAATCAGTCGATCAAACGAATCAGAAGTTAGAGCGGCATGGATATTTAGAACACTACGAGAAGAGATACGCAACAAAAATCTGACACTGCGGATGGTTTTCTCCTCTTTTCAATAAGAAATAAACAAAAACACACACACACTCACACTTGTCCTGCAGCAGTGCTTCGTGACATTTTTAACTTCTATAGATTTTACCTTCAACAACAAACATCATGTGTATATCCATCATCATGTGTGTGTGCACACTCCAGCAGTAGTAACTGTGAACTCCCAGCACTCCTCTGTCTTTAGTCTTAGAGCTTCTAGTCTGATTATGGGCAGAAGTGTAAAATTCTTTGTGTGTGTGTGTGTGTGTTGTCTTTCTGCTGAATCGGTCCAAATGTCTGCTTCTCCTTCTGGCTACTCTAAAGAAATGCCAGGCCCATGAAGCCTGATGTCTTTTTGCTTATTGCTGCACTGGAAGAACCATGAAATCCCATTCCGGACCACCATGGGTGAGAAACAGTGAAATTATCTGAACTGCACACTACAGTGCTGGAAAAAGACATGCGATGAAGAGGAGAGGGACATAAAAGGAGAGTTAAAGGACACAGAAATGGAGTCAGAGTAAGATGAATCTGACTGACAGATAACACATTATACACCAGCTGTCAGGGATTTAAGGACACTCAGGCCCCGTCCCCACGTCTCTGGATATATCTGAAAACGTAGGTTTTTCCCTCTGTCTTCAGCGTCTTTCTGAAGATGTTTCAGCACAAATGGCTGTGTTCTCTCCAGGTGGGTAGATGGCGCTCTCTCCTCGCATCACTCTAAATGTGATGATGGCTGGCACAGGCCTCTGTTAGCTGGTGTGGTGGAGCTGGAAACGCATCAGTGGCAGTTCGAAAACAGGCGGTGACTGGCTTTGCTAGTCCTCACCCTCCCTATGTCAGGAGCTGTGCTAGTGCTAGGGGCAGTTACGAGCGAATTGGGAGAAATCGGGGTACTGTATGGCATTGTAGGGTAAAATAGTGCACCCACTAGTCATTACAGTACATTACATAGAAAGCTTGGATATCTTTGTTGTAAACATCATGACACCTGGTTCCGGTCACCAACCAAGAATCCAGCTGGTACGTTTCTGTGCAATGAATCATTTTACACCAACTCCCTCCTTCTTTTATATCCTCATTTACATCACCACTACAGAATTATGCATACATTTGCATAAATATGTGGAATTCCCCTTAAACTGAAAGTCACAGTCATGATCGAACAGCTCAACTGAAGTGTAGGAGACCTCACACTCCGACGTGACGTGTGCTTTGTGTGTAAACAGAGAGAAATAGAGAGGATGTACATACACAGCCTGGGAGAACACAGGTGCCTCGTCGTTGACGTTGGCCATGCGGATTCGGATGGAGGCGGTGCCAGTGCGGGGAGGTGTGCCCTTGTCCACAGCCACCACCACACACTCGTACATGTGATTGGGTCTCTCGTAGTCGAGCTTCCTGCTGGGGCTCACCACCCCCTGAGCTGAGACTCCAAAGTCCAGACTCTGGATGAAGTAGGAGATCTCTGCATTCAGTCCAGTGTCACAGTCTCTGGCCAGCACTGAAAGAGAGAATCAGAATCAGGCTTTAATGAGGTCAATGAGGTCAATCAGGTTTGCATATATAAGGAACTGACCACATTGTTAAACTTTTCGCTTTAATAATAAATCCTAGAATCTACAGAAAGTTAGTTTTAGCCATGTTAGCAATGTTATATCTTGTATATTCTGGGAAAACACTTTATATAGTATTTTATATTTATATACTAAGCAGATTTAGTTTCATCATTTCATAGGAAGAAAGATATTGTGCAATACGCTGAACCGCGCGGGCCTTTATCGACCACCCAAGCGGTGCATATGTACCTTTGCCCAACAGGGGCAGCAGTCAACAGCAGAAATTGATTAACCTAGCATTGGTGTGCCAACTACGAAAATACAGTAATATATCTACTCTTTACCTGTGTAATACCATTTTGTTTTATTATTTAATGTTATTTTTAAAAGATGTACTTTTTATCATGATATCTTGGTGCTCTTGGGGGCCCCCTGGTGGCATTGGGGCCCTAAGCGTTCGCGTAATTTGAGCATGCCTTGGACCAGCTCTGATAACCACAAATACATGTTCCTTATATCCTGCTGATATGAGCTTCTTCTTTCAACGAGGTCTTTAAAACCTACATGAAAAATAGCAGCACACCCTAGTGCTGAAAAAATATCATGCATGTGAGTGGGTTACAGGCAGGTCATGGAGGCGGTTGGCATCTAAAAACATTGGTTCACTGGATGAAGTGCAAATAAAAGTGTAAGTATGCCTCCGTTCATTTGATTTTGCTGCTTCTTTTTAGGTTTATAATTTTTTAAATATATTTTTAGTTTATGTATTCATACTCTTAATCTAGCAGATTATGTAAATAGATGCTAAAATGAGTTGGTGAGTTTCAGCTGCAGGGGACCTCAGAAGCATAATCTTGCCTATGGCCTCCTAGCGTCTACAGCAGGCCCTGGCCACCTCTGAGGAGCCTGATTTTTACAGCATACACACATTAACACAGGCAGGGATATGTGTGTGTACTCGTGTGTGTGTTTGTAGTCTTTTCCTGTCTGCTAGCCACATGAGTCCACTTGTCTATGTCGTCATGCTCTGCCTTCACTGATAGTACTTCACAATAAGCTTCCTGGACCAAAACTTTAAGACAGTAGGTTAACGTCAGGCTCTGGCACGAGGTTGATCAGGCTATAAATACCTGCAGGGTGTGTGACAGGATTCACAGATTGACAAGAGGTGGTACATTGCAGTGAATGTCTCGTTGGATGTGTGGAAAATGGGCCGCAAAGCAGATGTCAATGGTTGGCAAAAAGGAGTGATTGCATTTGAGCGTGTCAAAGGCCATAGTGTGAAGGAAGAATCTGCAGGTGTATGGAAGAGTACAGTCATACAGGTCTACCGGCAGTGTCCGAAATCCCAGCCAATAGGAAATTCTCGTCATTTTTGAGCAGAAGAGAGAAAAGGCCTCTTGAGTGCAACCTTGCTTCATATGTTGATGGTATGATGTTCCCTGCAGAGTGTTATTTCAGAAATTGGTCCTGCATTAACTTCTTGATTTTCATTCCCAATGGTTAGCCAATCACAATGCCTGGTCAGAATGTCCAGTAGAGATCAGATGCAGATGATTTACACACATGTGGGTGGAGTGTCTAAAGTTGTACGCTTACAGCTGCGTCACACTGAGAAGCATGTACAGGAGAAAAAATACAGGATGAATCTGAGAAGTGCCTTTTTAACCTGAGATATCAGGAGTTCTCCATCCTCCCCCAACTGCTCAGCAACTGGAACCCAGTTCAGAGGGCACAACATGCAAATGTTTAATGTGCCCACAGCCATGAGTGAACATGTGTATTTTTCATGTATATATGTGAGTTTGTGTGTATGTGTGTGTGTGTGTGTGCCTCTGGTCTCTCGTGAGCTGACAGGGCCTCGTTTGTGGCTGCAGTCTGTTGGATTGAGTACAGTAAGTGCTTTTTTAATTAAGTACTCTGTCATGTTAAAAGAGCCAATATTAATTAAAACTATGTCGTGGGGGCCAATTCTTTATTTGATAAATTTAAGAGCCCATCTGTCGGTGGCAGGGAGAAAGCGGCTGTTGACTGGCGCAGATCAAAAGTAAAACTTGAAGAAGGCTTTGCAGTCATTAGGCAGCGAGCCAGCGGCAGGGTCCTGCATCATTCTACCTCGGGCAAGCTGTCATCACACCCAGCCAGAGAGCTCATTTGGTAGCGGCAGATGAAGGCCCTCTAATCTCCAAGGCAAATAGCGAGTTACGCACCCACAGATGTGGAAACACGCCGCACACACACATACACACACAGACACACACAAATACACTCCCTCCCGCTCTCTCTTACACACATACACATATTCACAGCGCCCCCTCCCCTTCCATCTCTCGCCACACTCAGACTTGCAGTGGGTGGGAAGAGGTTATATCAACAACACTGTACTGTAGAGCACCATTCATAAGGCTACATGGCAACCTGCACAAGCTTTCTCTATGACAACTGACATAAGCCTACACAAACACTTATACAGGCTTATTAAAAACGATGTCAGTTGTCATACAGGCTACTTCTGTCCATTTAGATGACACCGGTCACTAGAAATATGTTTGGGGGAATAAGCCACATGAGGTTTATGTCAGCTGTCATGGAGAAAGCTTGTGCAGGTTGTCGTATAGCCTTATGAATGGTGCTCTACAGTGCAGCTGCTTCCCACCCACGACAAGTCTGTGTGTAGAGAGACAGAAGCCATGCAAGGCTGATGTAGGCCATCACGTACGGCCTAATGAATGGTGCCCTACAGTGAAGTGTCGCCACTATATCTTATGTGTGTGTATATACATATATGCTCTCTCTCCCACACACGAACACACACTCAGCCATGCTTACAACTGTTATATGTTTTTTCTTTCTCTATTCTTCCTTTCAGTCTCTCTCTCTCTCTCTCTTTCCCTCTCTCTCTCATGTCTTTCTTTCACTCTCTTCTCGCCTCTCTCTTTTCCTTTTCCATTCTCTACTACTGTACCGCTTTCTCTCTCCCCATCTTTCACTCTCCCTCTCTCTGTCTTTCTCTTCTCTACCTTTACTCCCCTTCTTTCTTTCACTCTTCCTTTCTCTCTCATTCCCGCCACATATCTTTCCTTCCCCTCCCTTCCCCTCTTTCTCTTTCACTTACTCTTTCCCTCTCATTTTCTCGCTCTTTCTTCTCTATATAACGGTCTGGTCTCTTTCTCTTATTTCTTTCACTCTCTCCCTCTCATTCTCTCTCTGTTCTCTTTTATGGCCTCTTTCTCTTATTCTCTCTCCATCTCTTTTCCCCCCCTCCATCTTTCTTTTTCTCCCTTGTCCTTATTCTCCTTCACTCTCTCCCTCTCTCTCTCTTTTCCTCTTTCATTTTCACTCCTACTATGCTCTCTTTCTCTCTCCCCATCTTTCACTCTCTCCCCATGTCTTTCCTTCTCCTCCCTTACCCTCTTTCTCTTTCACTCCCTCCCTTCTCCCCGTCTCTCGTTCCCTCTCCGTATTTCTTTTTTCTCCCTTGTCCTTATTCTCCTTCACTCTCTTCCTCTCTCTCTCTTTTCCTCTTTCATTCTCACTCCTACTATGCTCTCTTTCTCTCTCCCCATCTTTCACTCTCTCCCTCTCTCTTTTCTTACCCTCTTTCTCTTTCACTCCCTCCCTTCTCCCCGTCTCTCTCTCTCCCTCTCTCGTTCCCTCTCCATATTTCTTTCTCTTCCCCTGAGTTAAACTGAGGGGTTAAACATGGGCTCCATCACTAGGGTTGTACACTGGGGCCTAGATGGGACCCATGTGAGATTAAGGTGGGCTGTAACAATGGGGTCCATTTGGGAAGCCCAACTGGCTCCAGTAACAACACATGGACGACCCCATTCAGAACCCATGCCCACCTGCAAACCACCTAGCCCACCTTCCACCCATGTGAGCCGCACGTGTTGGCTGGGTTTCTCTCTCACACTCTCATCTTCTTTCCCTCTCTCATTCCTTTATTCCCACGGCCTTTCTTTCTTCTCTTTCCCTTACTCTCTCCTTCTCTCTCACTCTTTTCTTCCCACATTCTCTCTCCCTACTCTCTTTCGCTCTTGTCCCTGTTTCTTTCTTTCTTCTTTCTCGTTCTCACTTTCTTTCTAGGCCTCTCTCTCCCTCGCTCTCTCTCTATCTCCCCTTCCTTTTTCAGACTTGTTGCAAATGTGAAGAAGTTGCATTTTGTGTGTGTGTGTGTGTTTATATTTGCGTGTCAGAGCGTTGCCGTTCACCAGCCAAGGCTTAAGGACAGGGTTCAAACAGACAGTTCATTAAAACACACAGCCTAATAGCACATCTCTACAGGCCTCTATTTCCATTTTTAATGTGTGTGTGTGTGTGAGTAAGAGAAAGAGAGAGAGAAAGAGAGAGAGAGAGAGAAGTCCTGGCTTTGGAGCTTTGGATAATTTAAACACAGCAGTCAGGCGCTGGCGGGTGGGTGGGTGGTCATGTGAGGGAGAGAGTGAGAAAAGAAAGAAAGAAAGAGAGGGTGAGAGAGAGACAGAGGCTGCTAGGTGCGGCCGGGGAGGTTAGCCGGCTTCGTCGGCTGTGTCGCTCCGGCGCGCTGTTAAATCCTCGCCGGGAAAGTTTTGGCTCGATAATTGGAGCGCGTCTCTCGCTCCCCTTCCTGCTAGCTCCTATTAAAAGCCTGCGCCCAATTTACAGTCTAATCCCAACTTAAGGTAAACAACAATAATAATCTTCTCTCCCTTCTGCTCGGCTCAGAGATTGTCCCGCGCTTATGTTTTTTTTTCTCTCTTCCCACCTCCCATCCCCTCCCCGTTCCCTCCCTCCCCCCTTTCTCGCACAACAGAACACATTCGATAAGCAAATACCAGCTGCATCTGCTGCTTGTGTGAACCTGCTGCCTTCCTTGTGTTGAGAGAGAGAGAGAGAGACAGAGAGAGAGGGAGACGGAGAGCAGAAAAAAAAACAGAAGAAGAAGAGAAGGAGAAGCACGGAATATAAAGTTGTTTTCCAAACCGCAACAAAAACAGAAGAAGTCAGTCGAATCAGAGGCAGAAATCCACTCTTTATTTGCATACGGAGGAGAGAGAGAGGGGGGAGAGCGAGAGAGACAGACAGAGAGGAGTGAAAGCAACAACCTAAAAAAAAAACAGAGGGCATGTTTCTGCTCGGCACAGCAATATGTAAGCATAATTGAATTTCATAAATGCAGTTGGAATTCCAAATGTGTGCATCTGCTTCACAAAGCACACACACACACACACACACGCTACCAGAGATCATCAATAGACAAGCTTTTTTTTTTATGTCGCCTCCCTTGCCTTATTTCGCTTATTCCGAGGCTCCGTCTGGCTGGTGCAGAACAAAGACGAAATTAAAGACCATTAATCATCTGGAATTCTGTCAGGGAGGTGGTGTGGAGGGCTCTCTGAAACGGTGGGCTGGTGGGATTCGAATCTCGTGCTGGCCCCTCGCTCTCCTGGCGGCCGGCCTCGAAGCTCATTATCGACTATTTAATGCTCACGTAACCATCAGAGCGGAGAAAGTTAATACAGTCACCGCTGGTGCATGCGGAGACGGCAGATTACACACTACACACTCACATACTGACACTACATGCACTGCAACTCTACCTTGGGTCCCTGGGCTCCAGTGCTTGCTTAGAGAATATTCCCAGACATTCAGGCTCACACGTGGTCCTATGCACTGAGATGACCTATATTGCTCTATTTTGGGGTGCTTACTTGGCAGAGTGCATGCGTGTACCTCTATACTTATTAGGGGTGTAAGAAAAAAAATTCGATACACTCAATTATCGCAATATTTTATTTTGTAATACTGAATCGATTCTTAATGTGGGCCTGCCATTAGTAGCTTCTCCTAGCCCTAGCAACGCTCCCGACCCGTTACATGCGAAGCCTGCAACAGCCTCTCAATGCTCTGGGAAAAAACGCTGGATCCCTAGCCCTGCCACACCAGCTAACAGACACCTGTGCTGGCCAACATCATTTAAAAGTGATGAGGAGAGAGAGCGCCACCTGGAGTGCACTGCCAATTGTGCTCTCTTGGACTCCAGCCACTGATGGCAAAGCGGCATCAGTGGGATTCTTGGCAGTAAACATTTTTTCGTTTAGTGCTGTGTTTAAACCCTGACAGATCCCAGATCTTCTTCTTCTTTTACCCAGATTTTATGCACATGATTGTGTGTTTTTCTTCAAATTTGACTTTGACAGGCAGGTTCTTGTCAATACTCAGCCCTACTATACACACAAGAGGTCAGATTCACAGTAACACATTTGTGTGTTCATAAACGTGGATTACTGGCCTGTGTTACTGTTAGCGTGACACACCGCTGAACATCTTAGTGCAGTTCCTGCATCCAGTTTTAGTAATCTGGCTCTATGTCAAGGTTCAAAATATAGGGGGTCCTGGGGGTCCAGGAAGCGTCTAACTAATCTTTTAAATATGAAGTCCAGACTGGAGCTGCAGTGCTGATCTGCCTCAGACTGGCATTCACTCAGCTGGTCCTCTGTAGCTTAGCAACTGTATCTACAATCAGAATACCTCTGAAAACTAGAGTATTCCAGCTAACAGAGAACGCTAAAGCAACGAATGTTAAGCAACGTTTGAAAGGTTAGTCTGTGACGTTACAGAAATAACAGAAATGTTCTGTGCAACCTACACAAACACTAACATTACGGAAATGTTTGTAAGTGACATTTCCAAAACATTGATAATTGATAAAGAATCACACTGATACTTAATATTTAATCAATGTAACAAATAAAAAATATAATTTTTAAAATCAAATCTGTCAAATGTGAGAAGCCAGTATTAAATTATGGGAATAAACATTAAACAGATGTCAAATAAAAGTGTTCTAGAAACATACAGAAAAGTTGCAAAGTCGGAACGTTCAGAAAACCTTCTACTAACCAAAACCTGTTAGTTGGGATGTTTAGAAATGGACAGAGTGATTTTTTAACCATTTAAAGGATCTGGATGAAAGTGTGGAAGGCCAAACTGTCGGAAAAACATCAGCACCTGAGATACACTATATATCCAAATGTTTGTGGACCGTGAGGCCAATAGGCCAATATTTCTCACACTGCACTAGGGGGCAGATTTACTGACAGAGCGCTAATTTACCACTTTGCGCCGGTGTAGGTGGCCTACTTAGTGAAGAATTTGCTTAAAACCTCCATGCAAATGTAGGCAGGCACCACCTCCCTGCCTAAACGGCTGTTCGGCTTACTAACACCCCCCCATGTGGTTATTATAAGGCAAACATAATGAAATATGCTCATCTATATAAAACGCACTTTGAGAAGCTAGGTGTCCACAAACTTGTGTACATGTACTCTGAACAGCGGCTGGTACTGTGAGGAGACCCCACTGCACAGAATGTTAGCCAGACGAAGTGCAGAGGGACGCTGCACTAGAACAGTGCTAGCGTCTGAAAGCAGCACACACATTACAGGGCAACCTGGGAGGGGGCTGGGGTGAGGGTCGTCATATCCTCAGAGTGAGTGGCTGCCTTTGATTACGTTCCATTTGCCCCCTGGAACGTGCAGCCGGGTGGCGTAATGAATTATTTGTTAATTACAGGGCTGTGTGGAGCAGACTCACAGCAGGCCCACACTGCAGCACCTGCCCCAAGACCAGCAACAGCACAGAGGTGGAGCGAGAGAGCGAGGTGGAGAGAGTCCGAGAACGATGAGCATGTCTATGAGATACTCCTTTAAGGACACGTATGCACACGTACACACTTTCCGTGCAGCCTTCACTCACCCTGTAGTAGAGAGGTCCCAGGTGGGGTAGTCTCAAGGATATTGTCTCTGCTGTAGATGGAGTGCATAAACTCTGGAGTGCAGTCATTCTCATCTGTGATGTGGACCGCTACCTGCAGAAAGAGAGAGAGAGAGAGATACAGATTACCTCATAATAAGAGATAAGCAGATGGTGGTAGAAATGCACTAATATTGGAATTCTGGGTTGATGCTGATTTTTTTTTATGTAAAAGGGGCGATGAGGGACACCAGGAATGAGCCCAGGGACAGATTTTCTTTTCCTTGCAAAGGGCAGGGCTCCTTGGAAAGGATTCACTCTAAGACAGGGGCCCACACCCTGTAAAATGCCGCAGTGGCATTTGTGAAAATATAACCCTTGATTTCAGAAAAACAATGAATGTGCAGGTGTCCCAATACTTTTGTCCATTTGGCGTTTGTAAATATATATACAGTCCTTGTACTATACATGTACTATGTGTTTACAGTATGATTTCCTGCTATGCACTGTATGGTGTGAAAACTGACTGGTGCCCTGAGCAGTGTTGATGTTCCAAAAAATAAAAGGAATATCCAGTTTTCCACAATATTGGTCCTTTAAGGTATACATAGAGGAAGGAGCGAGAGAGCAATAGAACGAAAGGCAAAGTGAAAAAAGAGAGAAACAGAGGCAGATAACACTACAGAAAGAGAGATAGAGATAGAGAGAGAGAGAGTGAGTGAGTGAAGAGAGGGAGAGGTGGAGCAGGAGACGGAGGAGTGTGTTAGTCATGCTGAGGGCAGAGTCCCAGAGCACAGCTTATCTCTGAGGAGCAGCACTGCCAAGAGGGAGGAAAACTTCTCTGTGACACTGCCACGACACCCCCGCACACACACACACCAGATAGTTGACCATACGTCCCTGCAGCTGTCAGACCAGAGGCGTAAAGGCGCTCCAGTCCTCTTTCACACTCTCTGTTCCGCTCTGCAACAGTTCCACTCTTTTAGCAGGACGCTAAACTGGCTCTTAGTGAGAGCGGGAGTCAGCCAGAGACAGAGACCACTACAGCCTGCTGTACAGTACTCCCGCCGCCGACTCATAACAACACATGCAACACACAGCACTGCCTAATTCTGATCATCATACAGTGCTTCACATGCTGAGAGAAAAAATCTGACTGAAAGAAAGAGAGACTAAGAGAAAGAGAGTTAGTGACGTTCTAGTCTTTTTGTTTTGTTCACATATGATTGCAATGCTTCCACAATACAAATGTCAATTTATTGTGTCAGTAAAGCAAAGCTGAGTCAGACTGAGAGAGACAGAGAAAGAGAGCGACCGAGAGAGAGTTAAACTGAGATAGACAGAGAAAGGGAAGATGTGTGGTCAGTGTGAGAGTGGGGAGGTGGAGATCAAGCCGCACTTCCTCCTCCACTGCCTAAAATTCAGCACAGTGCGAGATCATTTCACACACAGGTTTAAACAGCTGATCCCAAACTACCAAACAATTAGGGCTAATTCTGGGAGAGGGGCACACCCCCCCCTCGCTGCCCAGTATATATCAGCGTGTCACCGCCTGAGAGACAGTGGGTAACACCTACCTAACAGTAATTACTGCAGCTGTTTTTCTTTCAGTTTAATTAACAGTAAAGTTTTGTGTGTATAGATATATTAGTATGTATATGAAGTATATGTATATATTTTATTCATGTCCTTTTCTAAAACCATATTCAGAGAAAGAGAGAGAGAGAGCAAGAGAGAGAGAAAGAGAGATGGGCTGAGAGATAGAGAGAAAGAAATAGCCAATAATAGGCAGTGTGTAATGACTTATCACACTTCTACAACCTGCTGCTGCCTCTGGGACTGTCTCACCTATACACACACACACACACCTAATCTATAAGAAGCTACAGTGGTATGGTTACCAGCAGGCCTCAGTGTGCAGTATGAGAGACACAGCCGCGCATTTGCCCTCTGCAGCATCACTGCTTCAGTCATTAAGCAGCTCACCAGGACATGCCAAAGGGCTTGTGTAAACACACACTTAGAGACAAGAATCAAGCATAAGCAAACAAGCCTTGTGTTCATATGAATATCTGTCATATTAATAATTGCAAATTAATCCAATGACATATTCAACTTACCAAGGAACTGACTTGATATAGTTCTTTAATTTAATAAAAAATGTATTAATTATAATTTATTATACATCTATAAATCTATTGGAATTTACGTCACTTTTTTAGGCCCTAAAATAGAACCCTGTGGCACGTAAGATTTGGCAAACTAAATGGGGTTAATGATAAATGAGATGACTATTATCCTTTTATAGTAATTTCTTGTGAAGTTATCAGAAGATTTCATCACTACTTTTCAAATACTTTTCAAATAAAATGTTAATTTCATTAGAAATTAACTTCTATATTTTTGATTTCACACTTGTCAATGTGTGTGTGTGTGTGTGTGTGTGTGTGTGTGTGTGTGAAAGCACCTCTGCCACGCTGCTGAGGCCCGTGTCCGGTTCAGAGGCTCTGACTTGCAGGTGGTGAAGGTGAGGTCCACTCTCGTAGTCGACTGCCCGGGTCAGGCTCACTGCCCCGCTCTCCTGGTTTATACTGAACAGGTTCCCTGGATTCACCAACAGCATGTAGGACAGAGTCTTCCTCTGGAAGGAGATGGCCTGGACCACAGCCACTCTGCACACACATACACACACAGATGCACGCAGGGGATAGAATGGGACATCAAAGGGCAGTTCAACATTTGGCTCATGCAGTATATATTAAGGAGAATGTGGAAATACTGCTGAAAGATGGAGAACACACACAAGCCCACCGGAGCCAAGAGAAAAGGTGCCATTTCATTCAGCATTAGGAAGAAACACTGTTTGTGTGTGTGTGTGATTAGCTGTCCTCTCCTCCTCCTCACAGATTAATACACTCTGTTCTGCGCTAGTGCCCAGAGGGTGCAGGTTCACACACACACACACACAAACACACTCCTCTTCATGTTTATCCAGAACTTTCTTTTAATAAATATTTGAATTTTGCACACTTTCAAATTCGGAGCCCGGGGACAAAGCGCTACATCTGCGTCCCCCGCTAACCTCCGTAATCCCCCCCTTTCCTCTTTCTGCTTCCCCCTCCATTCGCTCGCTACTCCTCCCTCTGCTGCCTCCACCCCTCTATGCCTCCATCCTTCCATCCCTCCACCCCTCTATCCTGTCTTCCTCTCTCCGCTCAGCCTTCATGGCTCCTCAGGGCACAGATGACACATAATGCTGCAAAATCAGCCTTGTTCACACAATCCTTCACTACACTCTCTAATGAGCACCGAACACTGCTCACCCCCCCAAAATAGACCCCCCCCCCAAAAAAAAAACAACAACACACGTTTGTGCACAGATTTGCATTCACACAGATCCATGCACACACACAAACATTCACATATTATTTAATGCATGAGCACACATGCATGAATGTATAAATACACACACACACACACATACAAGCAAACCCACAGACACTCAGGTTGGTTTTTAAACAGTTTCAGGACTTGGGGGTAAAACGTCTTAAGAGGTTCCTCCACAGTATTAAACTGAAGAACCTCCAAATGTTCCTCAAGGACCTTTCCTCCAAAAAAGGCAGGACATACTTGCGTCCAGAAAAAGCACAAAAACAAACACATACCTATAGACATGCAAGAGATACACAGACACACACACACAACTGTCTACACATGCAGGAGACAGGCTACTCACGATTGGCCCACGGTGGTGCTCTCTGGGACATAGATGGAGTACGAGGTGTTGGTGAACTGGGGTGGACGGAAGCCGGCCAGCACGGCCACTGAGGCATGAGGGCCCTTTCTGCCCTGTGTGTCTACGGCCTGCACAGTCAGAGTGTACTCTCTGCTGGGGGTCAGCGGCCGCCCCGTAGTCCTCACCTCTCCTGAGCCTCTGTCCACTTCGAAACAGTCCTCTCCGCCTGACACACACCCACACAGAGCCACACAATTTAGTAAAGTAAAAATGTTTGTATTTTGAAAATCAATACTGGGAACGAATACAGCTCTGAATGAAGCTTTTGAAGCCTTGATTTTAAGTACAAGTATTAAACTGATTCACACTGAACTGAAATTATACTGATCATTTTCTTTGTGTGTTGCTCACACATGCAGACACATGCACACAGACAATCTGAGGCACGTATCACACCTTAATGGGGATGTCCTGATCTGATCCAGTGGAAAATCCAGTCATATTTTAATGGATCTGGTATCGGCTATTTTAATCCCAATCCAGCTCTGATTCTTTGTTTTAAATAAGGGGTTAAGAGTCTGCAGAGTGGAAGTTATAAAACTACCACTGAAATGCTCTGTTTTACCTGCAGGAGAACCGCAGCTTGCACCAGTCTGGACTTTCTCTGTTGATCTCTCTCCTCAACAAGGTGATTCTATCTGCAGAACTGCTGCTCACTGGATGGGCTTTTCTTTAGTGCACCATTTTGAGTAAACTCTAGAGACTGTTGTGCTGAAAATCTCAGGAGAGCTTCAGTTCTAGAAATACTCAAACCAGCCACTGAGATTGGGTGAAATCACTGCGAATGCTGCTAAACTGAAACTGAAGAACACCAAAAACGTATTTCGGACTTTTGTTAGACTTGATTTGAGGTTGGATACAAGGAGATGCCAAGCCCTCCAATGACAAAAATCATCCACTTAACCCCTAAACAGCACGGTGGAGCACCGGTGGGCCGAAAGTGTTATTACAAACTTCTATTACCAAAGAATCGCTCCACCAGTTTGCACAGAAGTTAAGGGGTTAAACTGCCATCCCCCTTTTCCACCCCTGTGGATTAATACAATATAGACTCCTGCTTTAATCATTACGTGATGCACCCTGAGACGTCTGTTATTGATCATTTAAACCTACATATTAAATTGCCCTGGATGTACCTCAGTATGTTAGTTTGTCAAATCAATGAAGTTACAATAGATTGGGGTTAAATATGTGTGCCCTAAGAATGTGCTCATGTGAAAGTATGCCAAATATATTATACAAAAGTCTAATAACTGTAGAACTACACTAAGCTTATGCACTATTCAATCAAAAATAAAAATAATAAAAAAGAAAGGGCTGTCTAATGGCAACATGAGATCAGACATCCATAAAAAGTCTTTTACTAAAAGTGTGTATAGCACTTTGCATAAATCCTTCCCATTCTCGGTTCCCTGACCTCACCATTGCCCTTGACCATTTTTTCCCAACTAGACTGCTGAATATATGCGTTTATATTTAAAACAGCATTACACTGGTTTCTATAGAAATACAGAAGCGAGTGACTGAAGATGAAGACGCCCGGACAAAGTCGCTCAGACCTTGAAGTCTTTTCATACACAGAGGGGGTCAGTCTGAAGACCCTTCTGTCAGCTGTGGCTGTGTGTATGTGTGTGTGTGTGTGTGTGTTGCATTACTCGGATAATATAAAGTCTTCAAATCCCCCTTCAGGACAATAGAAAGACGAGAGCCTGTTTTAAGCATTGTCCCCTGGAGCACAGCAGCAGGGAGAGAGGAGGATGTGGAGAAGGAGGAAGCACACAGCTGCTGTATCAAAGCGGACGCCACAGCTGCATGTAACGCGTCCCCTCCATCAGCTGCTCCCCCCCAAAGTCAAATTTGCACGTGACGTTTCTGATTTAGGGTTTTTAATAAATATCTGTGGCCTATAGGCCTGCAAATGATCATTGGCGTCAACCCTCCGCTCTGAGGAGAGTTCTAAGCCTTTGACTGTGATCTTGTACATCATTGCTGTCATATTAAAAACTCATAAGTGTTTTTTATAACTACATTACTGACACAATAAGCATCAATTTCACAAACCCTAAAACAGAGCCCTGTGGGATAAACCTAGAGTTCAGTGTGTAAAACACACCAGCTTCTTTTGGCACTGTGTCAAGGAAAACTGTCCAGGAAAACTCTTCAGGAAAACAAAACACGTAGCCCACAGTATGATTTGATTCACAATTCAATTTGATTCTATTTGGTTCATGGTGGGACAGGACTAATTTTCACAATATTTTAAACCAAAATATTAAAGAATTATTTTAAAAATGTGCATTCTGCTGTTGCATAATCAATTAATCAGACTGGAGCTGGAAAGTGGAAGTACATGTCCTGCTGGAGTGGGATGACAGTTGCTGTTGGTTGTTCGAAAACTTTTTCCAACAATGTGGTTGGCTTAGGTATGATAATCAACAGAATGTCACCCTGTATTTTCTCATTCTCTCTAGGATGCCCAGCCATGCGAATTTGTATATCCTGTCCCACACAGGAGATGCATTTGACCACCCAGTGTAAATGCATGCAACTAAAATCATAAAAGGGTACAATCCAGATATTTGCCACATGAAGTGACTACATCCAAGGGGAGATCCCTTGGCCGCCGCCCACCCGTACCCAGCCCTACCGGCACAGAAGCAGAGAAGGCAATTGCCGCCAGACAGGAGGAATGACGGGTTACATATGAGCTAGTAATTCGGTTACAGATATCAGTAGTTCAACCGCAGTTCAAAGTAAAAAGCTAACAAATCCCAGTACCAGTGATGGAGGCCTGTCAGTCATGCACACTCATTAGAATATTAAGATCACCCAAACTGTTCTCAGAGAGGTGTGATTAGTGTATTTTGGTGATTTATGAGGAGTGTTTTATCATAATTCTGCTTTGTCCAATACGCACAGCTGTATCCTGTACTGCCTCTCTGCACTTTCATGACCTATGGGCTATATTCTGCTCTCTATTTTCTCAAATTGTGGTACATAAGATCAAAGAGCTGGACATATGGTTGTAGACCAAATTACCACTCCAGCCCATTAGATTCCTACATGTCTTCAGAACAATGAAAAAGACACTTAGAATTCCACATGTTCCTCCGTGTGATCGATGCAAGCGCGAAAGCAGAGTGAAGCGAGAGTAAATAACCATGGAAACAGCACAGTGTGGCTTGAGTTGTGAGCTTGGTGATATTTGCCGTTGTGAATCGAGAGCTAAAAGGTGTTTAGCCTGAGCTACTCCACTCTCTTGTTAAGCCTGAGCTACTCCATACACTTACAACACGGCTCCCCTGAAAGAGAACTTCCTTTTGTTTCCATGTTCAGAAGGAGGCACAGCCAGGGAAAAGAAAAAGGGAGGGAAGAAAGTGGTAAAAGAACGCACTTCGCAGCTCATCTCACGCTGCAGATGCCGACTTTGTAAACAATTTAACCACTGAATGTCATTATCTTGAATAAATGAACAAAAGCAGGGTTCGGCACTGTTCCGGTTTACTGGTCTGTTGAGTACGAGCGCATGTAGAACAGCTTTAAGCCGCCCTAAAACATCTCTCTTTTTTTAATAATTGCTCATTCTGATGAATATAACAGCAAGTCTCCTAAATCAGTAATTATACCTTCCATGCTCGGATGGCTTTGCTGTTTGCTCGCTGAAACACGGCAGATGATATTTCAAACAGCAATAATCATTAGCCTACAAATCCATTCATTATTCATTAGCACTGGATGTTTTAATGACACAGCCCCCTGCATGTCTTTCCACATGTTGCGAGCACAGCACAGCACTCGCGCTCCAACTGATATTCAAAATAAAATAACCGAGTCAACCGAGAGCGTAACTGAACTGCCCCCTCCACCACCCCCCAAACGTGGGCTCATTAAGTCAATGGAGGACGAATCTACATAAATGTGAGCACTTCATGCTTTCTGTAATTGCACACATCACAGAGGATCATGTAATGCAGCTGCATGTCCCTGCCCAGCTGTCCTCCCCTCCTACATCGCTCCCCTGCTTTAACCTTCTTTAACAGGTCGTATTGTTTGCTGGCGGTAACTAGAGCTATAGTGCAGATTCTGAACCTTTAGTCCACGCCACACTTGTGGTACCTAGTTTTCACTGATCCTGGAAAAGTGAGCAATGAGCTGGAATTCAGTAGAAGAAACACTAAAGAAACACTTTATTTGAATTCCTTTACTTTTTAGTTTTTATTATTTGATTCATTTATTTGTTTATTTATTTTCATTATTATTAAAGTTACTTTCATTACTTTTAGTATTTCTCTTTTTATTTTATAGATTTGTTTGTTATTTTATTATTAGTTCAGTCATTTTGGCTCATTTTAGTGTAATTTTATTTACTAATTTCATTTATGTTTCCATATTTGGTCTATTTTTACCTTTTATTTGTATAATTTTACTTTGTTCATTTTTGTTTCTGTTTTTTATTTAGTTTTTATTTTATTATCATGCTGTTAATGTATGCTCTTCATTTGCATATTACTTTTATGTTTTCTACATCTTGTATTATGCTATTTGTTTTCTTTTTCTTTTTTAAAAAAAAAGAAGGTAGACTGATGGTTAATTCCTAGAGAGAACTGTTTTATCTGTATTTACATCCCCCCTGGTGTCTTGTGCCATGTGCTCTTTTGTTTTTGCTGTGTGCTCCACGCCTTTCTCCACCTCCGTCATCCCCTTCACCTGTTTGTTAGGTAGCCAAAAGGTCTTCCTTGTTCTGTGTTTCCATAAAACTACTCAGATGCTACTGGACTTCAGCCTGATCTGAACCAGACCTAACTGAGCTCTGACAGAAATCTTCACACAATAATTCACAGTAATAATATTTTATTATTTTAATTAATATTTTATTATTATTCTACGCTTTCATGATAAAGTTTGAGGATTAGGGCGTGTTGCATGAAAGCTGCGTTGCTAACAACGAGCAGTTGGAGATAGACTCATGCATTGAAGGGTTACTTGCTGACTTGTCTGGACTAATAGCTTTTGAAGCTAGAAAGAGGTCATCGTCCCTCAGCTGCTCAGAGAGACACTCACCGTCCACAAGCAGGTACTGTGCTGCTCCCAAAGAGCCATCCAACTGTCGGGCCACCAGCTTGTAGACCACGGAGCCGGTAGCAGCGTCGGGCCCCACTGCGGCCAGATACGGCTGAGGAAACATCACCCAAAGAAGGTCAGACAAACTGGGCAGTGTCAGGGTTAGCCTGACCAGGTACCACTCATCACCTGCAGAAAAATAGGCAAAAGAGAGAGAGAGAGAGAGAGAGAGAGAGAGAGAGAGAGAATGAAAACATTAGTACAATAATCCAAAAAAAGCTAATGGGCTAAGTTGTTAGGAGTCACTGGTGTCCACGAATGACCACCACAGTTGACCAATCTGTACCAGCATGACCAGCAAGAACACTCTGGTGGACCAGTATGACCAACCTGACCAGGCTAGACCAGCACGGCCAACATGACCACACTGGTGGAACAGTGTCTTCAGAACAATGAAAAAGACACTTAGAATTCCACATGTTCCTCCGTGTGATCGATGCAAGCGCGAAAGCAGAGTGAAGCGAGAGTAAATATCCATGGAAACAGCACATTGTGGCTTGAGTTGTGAGCTTGGTGATATTTGCCGTTGTGAATCGAGAGCTAAAAGGTGTTTAGCCTGAGCTACTCCACTCTCTTGTTAAGCCTGAGCTACTCCATACACTTACAACACGGCTCCCCTGAAAGAGAACATCCTTTTGTTTCCATGTTCAGCATGACCAGCAAGAACACTCTGGTGGACCAGTATGACCAACCTGACCAGGCTAGACCAGCACGGCCAACATGACCACACTGGTGGAACAGCATGACCATCAAGAACACACTGGTTGAATACCATGACCAAGCTGGTTGACCGGCATGGCCAGCATGAGCAGCACGACCAAGCTGTTCGACCAGCATGACCAGCAAGAACACGCTGTTTGACCAGCATGACCAACCTGACCAGGCTAGACCAACACGGCCAACATGACCACACTGGTGGAACAGCATGACCATCAATAACACACTGGTTGACCACCATGACCAAGCTGGTTGACCGGCATGGCCAACATGAGCAGCACGACCAAGCTGCTCAACCAGTATGACCAGCAAGAACACGCTGGTAGACTAGCATGACCAAAACTAAATGCAACATACACTTTGCTGGTCAAGAGCTGGTTAGCTTCCCATCACAGGGATGACCAGTCATTCAACCATCTTGACCATTAAAGACCATCTTAAACCATTCAAAACCAGCTTTTTTCAGCAGGGGGCCAACAAAACAGAATTTGCGTATTAAGCTGATCAACGATGTTGCGTTAGCAGCAGCTCGAACAGAAGCTGTTTTTTATGTGCTGCTGTTTTTATATACCAGTTTATATAACGTCAGTATTTTGACTTATCAACAATATTATTAACGATATTATGGTAAAAATGTATGTGGGATAAAACGTATCAGGTCTGGGATATTTTTGTTTACCACAGGAAATTATGACATAATGTTTTTTGTTTCCTCCTTAAATGGGCATGGCACCAACCTCAGAATGATGATACTGTGTTTTTATGTATTTAAATATACAAGTTATATTATGTCCAGCTCTATATTAAGTACAAATAATACTGTGAATGCCGAAAAGTAAAGTATTTGCCTTCTGTGTGAATGGCTCTGGTGACTCCAGGAAGCCTGTCTAGGTTCGGCCTCTATAAGCTTTCATTCTTCGTGCTCCTCTGCTGCTTTCTTTCAAGTATTCTTCTTCTTTTTTTTTCAAACTTAAGGACAGTCATGACACTGACCCAGAATCTCTGTAATCTCCCAGAATAACAAGAAATCCATCTCTCCAAACATGGCGTAGTGGGGCCATAACAGCCCCTGAAAGCATCCAGCCCTGGAGACTAATCACAAAGGGAGTGAGAGGAGCTTTGGAGATAAAGAGAAAGATAAAATAGGCCTGAGATCTGTACGCCTCCGTCTAGCCGCTCCCTCTCAGCCGCTGTCATTTAGCCCAAGGACTCTTGGCTACAGAGAAAAATGACATTTCTGTAGAAGCCATCAGCGCACTCTTTCCCCACCCGTCCGCTCTCAGGAAGTCGGCTCCTGTCAGAGAGAGAGAGGAACACGCGGCGCTTTCTCAAACGCAAACGCGGTATCAGTCACTGAGCGCGGTGAGGAGACTCAAACACAAACAGAAATATCTGCTGGCTTTTTTTTTTTTTGGTTGTTTTTCTCCATTTTTTTTGCTGCTATTTGTTTGTCTCCAGACTTACATCGTGTTGCTTTTGACATCTCACGCAACAGCGAGACAATGGTAAATATAAGAGGAAACTTCACATCTAAGTACCAGGGCGAGAGGGATGATCCTGCTGTTTCCTCTACTTCCTGCCTTATCACAGCGGAGGCTTTGAAAGATGTCAGCAGAGACTGATCGAAGGAGACAAAACGAGAGAATGCGAGAGAGAGGTGGAGAGAGAGAGAGAGAGAGAGAGCGAGAGCAGGAGATCGGAGAAGATGAGGGGGGACTCCTGACAAGTCCCAGTAAAACTCTTGTTTTTCTGGTTCCAAATCTCTGATTTTTTTCCCTTGCCTCGGAGGCACCAGGATTTGATGTTAGCATAAAGAGGGCATGCTAACAGACAGTCTCTAACAGTTAGCCGGGGCTCCTAAGCGGCACAGTCTATTATTTGGAGATCGCAGGTTCAGTCCTTAGTGAGCATAGCAGCGTCCAGCGATGCTGGACAACAATGGACTGTTTTCTCTGTTGCCCTCGGGGAAACGCTTAAGAACCCTGAAGGCTAACACAGAGAGAATGAGGAGGAGCTTCTTTCCACAAGCCATCCGTGCCCTGAATGGGGACAGGGACTAGGACACTAAATTAAAATATCTACATACACAAACTGGACCCTCACTCACTACAATACACAACCATGGCTCGCGGAAAACACACTACGGACAATAACGAAAATATTTATTTTTAACTCACATACACTCACACACAGATAAATATGTACATATGTATACATATATATATATATATATATATATATATACACACAGACACGCACTATTTCATCTGTGTATATATATTTGTATTTTTTTTTTTTTGCTTATATTTCTATATTTCTATACTCATATTTTTATATTTTATTTTTTAACTTAAATGTAACTTATTCTATTTTTATTTTTTTATTTTATTTTTCTTTTGCACTTTTGCACTTTACTTCATTAAGTTAAGGTTTAGTTAAGTTAAATGTAGATCTTTATTGTATAGCTTTGATGTGGGCAGACTGTCATAAAAGCATTTCACTGCAAGTTATACTGTGTATGACTATGTATGTGACAAATAAAATTTGATTTGATTTGATTTGCTGCCTTATTAGCAGCTGGAAATAAAGGATAGGGCTGATTTCACGTGCTTCAGTGGAAATCATGTGCTAGCCCTTGCATGGTGTGATCAAAAGTCTAGCTAGCTGATCATACGGAGTCCTAGCTAGTGAGTTGGAATAGAAAATGACTACATTGGGAAGAATATTGGGAAATTACTTGAGCTGATAAGAGCTAATGTAGCTAGCAGCAGTCTGTCCGGTAAGTCAAGTCAAATTTATTTGTATAGCGCACAAAGCAGCTTTACATAATTCGTGATTAGTAAAAGACAGAGACAAAAAAAAGAAGAAATAACGTAAGACATGAAGGATCAAAGACCCCCAGTGAGCAAAGCCAACGGCGACAGTGGCAA
Source organism: Salminus brasiliensis (assembly GCF_030463535.1). NCBI lineage: Eukaryota > Metazoa > Chordata > Actinopteri > Characiformes > Bryconidae > Salminus > Salminus brasiliensis. The sequence goes on from NC_132882.1 coordinate 28,899,405, forward strand.
GGAAAAACTCCCTCAGAGCTGGAGGAAGAAACCTTGCGAGGAACCAAGACTCACAAGGGGGACCTGACCCATCCTCCTCTGATCAGAACTATTTAAACATTATTGATAAATATTACCAAACCATCTATACTGTTGAACTGCTCTGATCATAATCATAATATATTAATCATGGTGTAGATAGTTAATAGTGGTGATATTAATAGTGGCAGATAGTTAATTTAGGTCCATTTAGGTTTTATCATGGTCATTAAACAGGCAGCAGTGGAAGGAGGGTGTGCCGCTGGTCTGGTGTTGGTGGGGGGGGCTGATCTGGTCTGACACAGGTAGAGGGGACCTCAGCGGGTAAGTGTAGGGTGCTATAAGGGCAACATTAGCTGTCTCACATATGAACTCCAAAAAAACGTCCAGAGAATCCGGTCAGGACTCTCTGCCTATTGCCTATTTGCACAAAGACCGCAGTGTCAGATGCTCGTTCTTATTCTTCTTATTTATATTGTGTATATAGTATAATTTATTTATCTACGTTTTTGTAACTGAGTGTCTGGCTATCCCTTTCTGCTGTGACACTGAGAATTTCCCCACTGTGGGACTAATAAAGGATTATCTTATCTTACTACAGGAAACGTTCTGCGAGGTCTAGGCAAAGGGCCTGAGGTATGGCATGACCCACTAGGAATTCTCCAGGACAATTATTTGCTCTGTTCACCTGTGGGCTCACTCAGACATTACCCGGACTTTGTACTAGAGGGCCGTCAGGATAAAGTCTGGGTAATGTCCAGTACGAATGATCGGAGCATTTGCGTTTCTTGGGCAATGTGCATGTCTGAAAGGGGCTTATCTGAAGTAACTGAAGATGTTGAAGCCATATGAATGGGTACGACCATTGTGTGCAGCATGACTGATGGTCCACTATCATAATGCATAACGTACAGTTTACATGGTTGAGTCCTGCTGATCTGTATGTGGGTCCACCTTTAAAAAAGGGTTCTTCAAGAGTTCTTTAAGGCAATTAAGTGATTCATTTATTGTGTAATGATTCTCTGTTTGGTTAAATGCTTCATCATACACAAGGAAATGTATTTAATGTTCTGTAAAGGTTTTTATTATTATTTGGAGTGAAAAATCTGTATAATATCAGTACTATAAATGTAATATTCAAATAAGTTACCAAATATTTACTTGTAAGAACTTCTTTAATTTTTGTAATGTATCAGGAAGTACTGCTATATGTGCCTGGTAGTTTTAAATGTGCTTACAATGTCGTATACTAGGTATCGTACTATAAAATAAAATGCTACCACTCAACATGATTACCATAATTAACACTGTACTGTGTATATATATATATATATATATATATATATATACACAGTAATGTATATATGTGATATGTATATATATGATCACTCTACAAAAAGCATTTCACACCGAACTCTGAATCTCATCAGTTACATTATGCATTAGCTTTGAGTGGAATTCCCTTTTCGTATGTATTATTCAGGGAGTACTGGGGACCAAAAGTTTGTCTAAAGATTAATGACGAAGTAATAACTGGAGTTTGGGCACGAGGAGCACCTTATCATCCTGAACATCTTGTCATCTTGACACTGGACTGGAGCTCATGTTCATGTGTCGTTTCTGAAACACAGAGCGACTGTGCCAGCCACTGGTCAGTGTCCTGTGACTTGGACTGTGTGGGGGTGGCAGACCCCTTTATCCTCTTCTGTCTCAGTGTGTGAGTGCTGTACTGTGGGGGTCTGCAGCATTCTTACATCAGCCCAACTTTTTTTGTTCCACGTGGACATGCAAACCCACACACCTCACTGGGACTGTACTATATATACTTTCAGCATGGATAACGCAATGTGCACATGCACAACAGTCTCATCGCACGATGCGCAATGTCAAACTACATTTTTCTCATTTTTTTGCTGCCTGAAACAAAAAGAAACGTCACACTGTTTTCTAGGTTTGGGGTTGAGGTTAGGGTTAGGATTAGGGCCAGGATGAGGGTTAGGACTAAGTTTTGGGTTGAGGTTAGGATAAGGGTCAGGATGAGGGTTAGGACTAGGTTTTGAGTTAAGATTAAGGTTAGGATTAGGGCCATAATGAGGGTTAGGACTAGGTTTTGAGTTAAGATTAAGGTTAGGATTAGGGCCATAGTGAGGGTTAGGACTAGATTTTGGATTGAGGTTAAAATTATGGCTAGGGTCAGGATGAGGGTTAGGACTAAGTTTTGGGTTGAGGTTAGGATAAGGGTCAGGATGAGGATTAGGACTAGGTTTGGGGTTGAGGTTAAAATTAGGAATAGGGTCAGGATGATGGTTCGGACTAGGTTTTTTGTTGAGGTTAGGGTTAGGGCCATAATGAGGGTTTTTGGACTAGGTTTTGGGTTGAGGTTAGGGTTAGGATTAGGGCCAGGATGCGGGTTTTTGGACTAGGTTTTGGGTTGAGGTTAGGGTTAGGATTAGGGCCATAATGAGAGTTTTTGGACTAGATTTGGGGTTGAGGTTAAAATTAGAACTAGGGCCAGGACGAGGATTAGGACTAGGTTTGGGGTTGAGGTTAAAATTAGGGCTAGGGTCAGGATGAGGGTTAGGACTAGATTTTGGGTTGAGGTTAGGATTAGGGCCAGGATGAAAGTTAGGACTAAGTTTTGAGAAATCTGGTGAAAATGTCTTTAATTTTTAATCTAATTTTAATCTATTTTGCAGAACAACAAAAATATTGCAATGCCAGTTGTGTTTCCAATATCTACACCTCACACCCTCTGCCCGCCCAGAACACAGCCCGACCTTGTATGGACAGCACTTATAGTTAAGTCCGGCAATCTTGGCAATGGCCTCCAGCAGTTATTCCTAGTCAAACGAGACCAGATCTCCGATCTGTTTCAGCTAAAGACACTGAAACTGAAAGCCAAGTTAATGTTTAAAGAACCCTTTTCCAAATCAGTGATGAAAACATGATTAAAATGGCATGAATAATTTAGACCACAAAACACACACACACACACACACACACACACACAAATAACAACAGTTTTCAGGCTGTTGTGGATGCTGCACTACTACACAAACATGACATCACCAATGTCCAGAGGCCACCAGTTGTAGGGTGGGACTACACTGGAGCTGTTTTTACCTCTACAAAATGTAACTTAAAATGGGGTCTATGGGGATCTATCATCTTTGGTTCTACAAAGAACCCGTCCTTTAATATTCCTACACATAGTATAAAGGTTCTATACCATTTGATACCATAAGTGTAAGAGCTATCCCATTCAGGCTTCAATCTCCAGCTCCTCCTTTGACGACGTCTCTGCAGCGGACCACCAGTCTAGGCAGCTCCGGATCAGAGCCCAGTGGGGGTAGCGGTGAAAGGGGGGTCTCACACCTGAACAACTAACGAGCCTCAGGCTGAGTCAACACACCTCCGACTGAGAGAAGGCCGAGAGAAGCTGAGCTCAAAGCCTGAATAGCCTGACCATCTCCACACTCCCTTAAGCAGCTGTCACACTACCAGAGGATCCTAATGGAACATAAACACCCCTCTGAGAGCGGGAGAGAGAGAGAGAGAGAGAGAGAGAGATAATAAAAAAAACATACAGACACATACACACACAACATGGGAGGGGGAGCTTGTTGGTCTTTCAGTGATGATGAAAATAACAAGACCTTCTGGGAGATTCTGGACGAGACTTTCCTCTCCTCTCCATGTCTGATCTGCTCTATCTTCATTTAGTCAACTGGACTCTCTCTCTCTCTCTCTCTCTCTCTCTCTCTCTCTCTTCTCCTCTGCTTTGGTTCTCTTTCTCTCTTTCCGTTTGTCTATTCTCTCTTCTCTTACTCTCTAATGTCTCTCCTGCTCTTGTATGTGTTTACTCTCCTGTTTCTCTATCCCCTTCTCTCTCTCTTTCTCTTACTTACTGTCCTCTCTCTTTCTCTCTCTCTCTCTTTATCTTCCTTTTTCTCTTACAATCTTCTCTCTCTTTCTCTACCTTACTTTCTCTTTTGTGTCCCCTCTCTCTCTCTCTCTCTCTCTCTCTTTATCAACCTTTGCCCTTACAATCTTCTCTCTCTTTCTTTTTCTCTTTATCTCTCTTTTCTCTTACAATCTTCTCTCCCTTTTCTCTCTCTCTCTCTCTCTCTTTCTCTCGCTTTCTTTCTTACTTTATCTCCCTTTTCTCTCTCTTCTTTCTCTCTTTTCTCTTACAATGTTCTCTCTCTCTCTCTCTCTCTCTCTCTCTTTTCTCTGGCTTCTTTCTGTCTCTGTCCCTCTCTCTGTCCTTTTTTACTGCCTCCTTGTCCTCTTCTCTACCTCCTTGTTCTCAGTTATTTCTCTTTTGTCTCTGCTTTCATTACTCTTTCTTGCTCTCTCTCACTCTCACTCCCTGTTCTATTTCTTACTTTCCTCTTTCTCTCCTTGCTTTCTTTCTTGCGCTCTCTCAAACAATCTCTCTTATTTCTCTTTTGTTTCTCACTCCCTGTTTTGTTTCCCTCTTCCCCCTCTTTCTCTCCTCCCTTTCTTATTCTTGCTCTCCCTCTCAAACAATCTCTCTCCTTTTTCTGTTTCTCTCTCTCTCTCTCTCTCTCTCTCTCTCTCTCCCTCGCTCTCTCAGACACAACACCACAATCGCGTGATCTTTTCACCACCGTTGTTTGTGAGAGGAGATAAAAAAAAGGAAGAAGAACAAAAGCGGAGGGAAGGCACGAGGCCTACATGTGTTTGTTTATGCCTCAGTAATTCCCCGCTAAGCCCGAACAGCAATGAAGCAAAGCGCTGGATATAATATGCTCCATGTATAAATAGCTGCTGAATTCATTCTAAGGCCGTCCAAAGCTCCGTCCTAATTTGAATATCAATACGGGAGATGTCACGGATTGTTATGCCGGAGAAAGAGCGAGAGGAGCGGGGAGCAAAAGAGATGGAAATCGCATTTGCCGAGAGTTTGTGTTATATTTGCGTCCTGATTTGATATACAGTAAATTGGAGACAGCTCTGTGTGAAAGCAGCCAATATAGACTAAACACATTTAGACTGCGTTGAACGAGAGCGCTGCAACTCAGACAGCCACATTAACAACCAACGCTCACGCTCTCCCCCTGCACATACTGCGCTGCTGGCCAAAGGCATTTACGACTAAAGGAAAGAAAAAAAACCTACATGATTCGACACTGAATCATCAGTTGTTTGTATTTCCTAAGAATGCTCAGAGACAGAGAAGAGAGCTTCTCCACATTACATTGAGATGCAGCACACTCAGAGTGCACTAGATTTGACTCCAAGCCTTCTGCAGCATTGGGTTCGGGTTCAGCCCTATTGTTCACCTCACACCACTTCATGCTTTATCTTCATAATATTAACAACACCAGTCAGGATAGGGACCAGAAATGTCCAGATCTTCCTGAAATAGAACCTGAATGATATGGATGTATGTAATTTATTCATTCATATTCTTATGTGCTTCATCCATATCCATCTTCTTCCATATAGTAGTTCCAGATCCTACCTGGAATCATTGGGCACAAAGCAGGA